>NC_049211.1:4029877-4329877 GCF_013347855.1 Anguilla anguilla
GAACCGATAAAATAAAACAGGGAAACAAAAAACATACCCCAACAATCATGGAGGTGTGTTTTTTTAAATTTTATTAATTACCTAAGAGGCTAAATTTAAAAAAAAAACAGGGTCTATTTGCAAGGAACACCTTCAGTATTTGTCACCTGAAATGATAACCAGAACGGTCACTAAGCAGTAGCTCTCCTCTTAATGACAATTAATAGAGTTTTCACTGCTCCGTATGCTTGATTTCAGGTCACTACACTTTGAAGAGTAGGTTTTTTTTAGAATGTTCATTTTAAGTCAGTGTTCTAGAACTCCACTGCTTTCAGTTACCAGTAGTGATTGTGACATCAGCATTAGAACTTTCAGTTAAGAACATTCAACACCTTAAAGGGTTAATGCTAGTACAGTTCTGCTGAAGTAGTACAGTCAAATGAAAAGCTGGTGCACATAATTCAGCGTTAGTCACTTTTTAAAAATAATTCAGCTGTGGGTTTGCGAACACCACCCTTAAGACTAATTGCATAATGGCAGACACCACCAGAGCAATGCATTCGTTATCGTTAGCCGTGACTTGAACACCATTCAAAAGTGACGAGGTGGCCTCAGACAGCCCAAGGATTAAGCTGGAAGGCCAGTGGTGAGGAGAGAGAGAACTGAAGTTGTTTCGTACAAGTGTGAACCTCTGCGATGAAAGTAAAAGCAGTTTGACCATCAATGCAGAGCAGTGTGAGCAAGGGAGGCCATGCTGGAGAGTTCATGCTTTTTCGGGGGTTAAAAGAAAAACAGCAAGCAGGAGAGATCAGCTCCACTATCCCACACACGCACGGTTACGCCCAACACCCTTGTCTCTCGGGAGATCAACTTTCTCAGATGGAATTTGTAGCACTAGTTCAATTTGCCCTTAAAGCCTTCCCCATTTTTTTTTTAAAACCTGGAAACTTTTTTAAATTTGGAAAATTTTTCTGAAATTTAATATTTTTTTTAAACTTCAGAATGGAGCATAAACACCTTTACCATCCTTAAAACCAAGATGCACGTTAAACATGCACATACAAGCTGGACTGTCCCAGAAGATGATGCTCAAAAAATGCCTCTACCTCCACTGATTACACACTTAACACCCAAGCAGAAGAACGGAGGAAGAGGAGGATAAAATTGCCTTTGTCTTTATTCATCCCACAAATCATGTTTTTTTGTGTGGAGTGGGCAAGGCCAGTGACCAAGAGCCGGGAGAACATGACCCAGAAATCATGTGTGAGCCCATTGTGAAATCAGTGATATCAACAAACTCGAAAAAATGTGGAAAAATGAATTATGTGGGAAATATGTGGTCATTATAGTTGAAGTCCATGACCCAGGGCAGGGGTGTTCAGCCTTATCCGAAAAGTGCCAATGTGGGTGCAGGTTTTTGCTTTAGCCCTGCACTAAGACATCTCATCCTACTTATCAAGGTCTTGGTTGAGGACTGTTATGAGCTAATTAACATTAGGTGTGATAGTGCCGGGTCAAAACAAAAACCAAACCCACAACCACACCGGCCCTTTTGAGAAAAAATTGGACACCTTAAATCACTCAAATCTGGACAATTAATGTGCCAAGTTTGAGCAAGATAAAACAATGTAGAGAAGAATAAGTCATGTTTCTTGACCATATTTGGTCCAGGACTTGGTGTGAACAGCACCACGGGGAATTACACATAGTTTGTGTACACACACCATCCCTGATGAATAAGCCAAAATATGAGATGAGTACATGAATGCTATGAAAAGATTTTGACACACATCTAAAATATATCAGTTGCCATGGTGTGGATGGCATCAGGTTGGGTAATGACAAGTATTTCAGGACTCTGAGCAGGAAGTTATGACAGGGAAAGCCATTCTGGCTCAAAAGGCTCAAAGGTTATATCACTGGGGAAAAGACTACAGTTTGCGATGTAAGTCAATACAGCAGCCAATGGTGGCCCTCTTTTTAGATGACAGCCCTTTCAATCATGTGACACTTGGAATCTACCCTATCGTGTTCAGAATGATCAGGAAACAAGGTGAGGAAATTTGTCTGGTTTTAAACTAGTTTATATTCCATGGATTTTCTGCCCCAGAGATATATGATGTAATTTCCATATTGAACTACAGGTCCCCCACATGCACACATGCCGCTAAGGAACGACTGCTGTAATTCTTATGAGCAATCCGCTCACCGATAGTACTGTAAGTTGATTACTCTGTTCAAAATGGGGATTGCCAACGGCCAAAAAATAAATCTCTTAGACAAACCTCTGCTTTGTACGTGCTTTAGTCCATGTTTAAACCAGTCAGAGAGAGGGCCAGGAATTCATTACAGGTCCAGGCTATGCCATCTATCATTATATTATTTCCCATTAAAATGATTTTTTTAAAAATCCATTTAACTACAGAACTAAAATAATAATAATACAAAACTGTTTCCTACATCATAAAACCAAACCTAGTTGTCTTGTCTTTGAGCAGAAGACACTTACTACCACCTCTGATGTCATCTTAATGATTCGGCACTCTGATCATAAAGTCTATCCAATGAGGCTGTCCGCTTTCGTTTGAAAGCACAACTTTTCCCTTAAATGTCGATCGAAGTCATTTTGGGAATTTCGGCAGGGGTACAAAGTCAAACCCATAAACTGCCCCATACCAGCATCACTGGTATATACACACATATGGCTAACTCTGCAATATATGCAATGTAACCTTCTATTACCCTGAAACAGTATGGAACCCATAGTACTTAAGTTCTAGCATTACTGAATTATTTATTTATTTTTTTACAAAAAAACATTTTTCGACAGTAAGACATCTTATTGGGTGCTGGGAACTGGTGAATAAATGAGGAAGTGAATGAAGAAAGTGGGGAACCATGAGAAATGTGCCAACCCATCTCATTTTTCTCCCAGTGGATTCGTAGGCGGATCTCAAATGCGAATCGATATCGAATGCTACTCGCCACCAGCGGTGAAGACTGCCGTGCTTCTCGCCAAGACACATATCAATTCGTAAATCTAAATCTCAGCGAGAGGTCTTAAAAATGAAGACGTCCGATTCACTCAGGTTTCGCTTCAGCCCGAGATATCCCCATCCCGAGCAGGCATGAGCGAGCATCAGAGTGCCTCAGGTTAAAATTTAAAAAGGTCTTTTTTTTACAGCCAGGTACAGTTCAAACACATCCAACCGCTTCAGCACGTCCACCTGTGCTGTGTGTACTCCTACCTCATTTCAAATATAAACGAGAGTAGAAATTTCCGTTACCTGCATAGCTAACTTTCAAAATGGAAAAAACAATAACTGTGTCATTGTATTTACATTTCCTCCCCCCCCACCCCCATCAGCTAGGAAAACTAATTATTTTCAGTGTACAGTAAATTCAATTTACATTTCCAATAATACGGCACTTAAATGAGAGAACGGAGAGCAGACCCAGGCTCCAGAGGATAGGATTACCACCTCAGCCAGGAAAACGCATCTACGGTATTAATAACGTAGCGCCCAGATTTATCAGTGAAATACTGCATGGTGATTGCAGTAAGAGAGACAGGTTCTGCATGCTGCACCGTGCTAACATATAGCAGTCCGAACAGCCACAGTTACATTCCCCATTAACTGCATTACCCAGGTAAATAACTAGGGGGCTATGAATGAGGCTTCCAGGTGACTCAGCAATGATGATCTCACGTTCGTGTCATTCTGCTGTAAACGTTTACTCTTCCAGTTAGCAAAGGTCCCCCCGGAGAAGGGCTTGACCAGAATAAAGTCATCATTTATCTGAGGTGGGAAGTGACGAACCGGAGTTACGATACGCAGGGTTTGAGTGTACTGTACCTGAAGGGTTGAGTGTATATACAGGTTCCAACGCGCTGCACCAAAATGACAGTATGCAGGGTTGAGTCTATAGTTCTAGAAGGGCTGAGTGTATATACAGGTTACAATGTACTGCACCAAAATGACTGTATGTTGGGTTGAGTGTACAGTACCAGAAGGGTTGAGTGTATATACCCGTTCCAACGCGCTGCACCAAAATGAGAGTATGCAGGGTTGAGTCTATAGTTCTAGAAGGGCTGAGTGTATATACAGGTTCCAATACACTGCACCACAATGACAGTATGCTGGGTTGAGTGTATTGTACCAGAGTCACAGTACAATATATCAGATTACTGGCATTTAGCAGACGCTCTTATCCAGAGCGATTCACACGTCTTATAGCATTTTTTCACAGAATCCATTTTAACAGCCGGCTATATACTGCAGCAATTCAGGTCAAGTACCTCGCTAAAGGGTATGACGACAGTCTCTTATCAGGGAATTGAACCTGCAACCTTTGGGTTACAAGCCCAGCTCCCCACCCATTACACTCCTCTGATGTCCAGAGTATATATAGGACCTTATTTAGTAAGACCTTGAACTGGCACGTGCAAAAAAAAACTTTAAAAGCCAATAACACGGTCAATGATTGGTCACGGTATTTGCTCTGCACCAATCACAGGCCGTGTTACTGCTTTTTTTTGTCCAATGGCGTCGCGCGATGCTGAATGTACGCTACCGGAGTCGCTGTGCGCCGTGTCCTGGGAGGCGATGGTCTCGCTCAGGCTCTTCTCCCCGCCGCTGCCCCCCCGCAGCGTGAGGGACAGCTGCCGCTTGATCTTCCTCATGCGGTCCATCAGGGGGGGCAGGGGGGGTCGAGACGCGGGGGGCGGAGGGGCAGCCACTGTTCAATCGCCTGGCTGGAAGAGGGATAAACACACACACACACACACACACCATTAAGCGTGTTTATACAGTACGTGTACGCAGTCACACGGCAAACACCAGGCAATGAGAAAGACCAGCGATTAACTGCACTCTCCACTACAGCACAACAAAAAGAGAGAGAGAGAGAGGGATCGGACGCCTCATTCTATTCCGGTTGAAGTGTGCTTCGTGGACAAATGTTTTATCACCGGGATCAACAAGCTTATGCAACCATTTGCATTTTTCAGTATTTGCATTTTTTTTGCAAAGACATTTAAGAGGTGCTCAGCAACACCGGAGAAATAAACATTTACTTCGCACACCTCTCGGACTACAAAACCTGATCGTGTGTTTTCATTGCTTCTTTAAGGTCCTCAAGATGTCTTCTCTCAAGAGTTTGCCAAACACAGCCAGAAGGCGCTGATTTTTCCCTGTGACTTAGTCACTAGGTT
Organism: Anguilla anguilla; assembly: GCF_013347855.1. NCBI lineage: Eukaryota > Metazoa > Chordata > Actinopteri > Anguilliformes > Anguillidae > Anguilla > Anguilla anguilla. The sequence continues at coordinate 4,035,072 of NC_049211.1, forward strand.
TTTGGCACACAGAGGAGCAGCTGTCTCAGCTTCAGACTTGTGATGACGGCATTTAACGACCCATAAAATATGCCACATATCTCACCTTAAGCACTGGGACGCAATCGTTGCCAATGTTTACTGAAGTAAATAGGCTACATCGTGACTGTGCTATATTCTGCCCCTGTTCCACATCCTTGGCAGAACAGCATAACAGAAGTTCTTTAAAAAGATTTCAGCCTAATAAAATGCATATAAAATTAACTCACCCTTCTAGTTCCAGCTAGGATTGCCAGATTTAGATTTTGACAAAACTAGACAACATGCACGGATGGAAGATTAAACAGGAGTAAGGAAATGCTTTAGATACCCATGTAGGCTGACAGAATGGAATAAGTGCCCATTTCTTTGACTTTGTCTCAAAGATACTAGTCCAGACTTCACAACTTTGAGAATAAAGACTAAAAACTAAAAACTGACGAGGGCAATGTAACTGGTTTTGAATGAATGCCATTTCATTTTCATATTGCAGATCACAGGAATCAGTCCAGAGAGAGCGTATTTGATTGGCCACTGCTTTCTGCAGTTTTATCTGTCACACAACCTGGACTGTAGCCTTTAGACAATGACTAAAGGCCAAATATGAGCCGCAGTGACACAATCACAAGCCGCAATCATTTTCATTCAAGATAAAGAACAGAGAGAAAAGAGACTCATGTTGGACTCAAGGTTTGGCAGATAATACTTTCCTTGCTCTTACTTTCATGCTTTCATTCCAGTTCCTCCCTAAACTCTCACTTATGAATACTCTTCCAGGCTGAGCCCTGGAAGCTTGCTTTGGCTAAAAAAAATCCGCTCTTAGTGGATTGCTGGCCTTATTTTTAATTTCTTTGGTTTCTCGCCGATGCAAATGGTATTAGCCGCGCGGCTGGTCTCCCGGAGAAGGCGAGACTGAAGTCAGGCTGCCCGCGTGATAGGAGAGATTAATCGTGCAGGACTGTTGCAGCGCTAACAACCGGTGGGGGGGGGGGGAGGGTGGAACAACCGCAGCAATATAACTTAGATGTGGGGTGGGGGGGGGACGACACAGGGCCAATGAAAGAGAAAGGACAAAGGCCTGTGTTTTACTGCCTCTGCTTAATCACTCCTCCGTTAACCACATGCTAGTCTTGCAGGAGGCTGTGTGTTCATTACATTACATTACAGGCATTTAACAGATGCTCTTATCCAGAGCGACTTGCGCAACTTTTTTTTACATAGCGTTTAAATTGCAGTCATTTACACAGCTGGATATATACTGAAGCAAAGTACCTTGCTCAAGGTTACAATGGCAGTGTTCTACCCAGGAATCGAACCTGCGACCTTTAGGTTATAAGACCAGCTCCTTAGCCATTATACTACACTGCCACCCTATCCCAGCATGCAGAGGTGGGGGGGGAGGGGGGGGGCTGTAATACACCCAGGACAGGTCGCCAACCCATCTCAGAACCTGCACTGCACATACGATTTACCGCATTAACATTTAGAGTACACAGTTTAAAAAATAAAGACAGGATATAAATAACATTTTTCATAAACCTGTGGGAAGCAGTAGGGGTTTCAAAGGGGAAATGGTTTTCGCAAAAAGCCGATATGCTGGGCGATTTCTCAGCGGTGATGAGCCGTGCAGGGCGGCGCTGGGCCGTCCTGCAGTAGTACGCTGAATCTCTGCCAAGTCCCCCGTTACAAAGAACCTATTTACGAAAGTGCTCTTTCCTCCTTGCGTTTGAAAACCGGGACTCGTCAGGGCAACATCATTTCAGCTTCTCCAGAAGCAAATGGGCAGGCCCAGCCGCCGTGTCACAATTTCGCATGAGCTGGTTTTCAACGGCAGTGAATATAGGAAGCATACAAATGTTTTTTTTTTTTTTTTTTTTTTTTTTTTTTTAAATCGAAGAAGATTCCAGAACATAAAAACAAATCTGGCAATATTTTATATTTAAAAGCAGGTAATATTTTTTAATTAAACATGCAATGTGGATGTTTGATTCCCCATTTGGGAAACTGGAAAAAAAAGGCCCAGGTGAATATTTCCTGTGTGTATGTGTGTGTGTGAAAACCGACACACAAGAAATGAGCAGAAGAACAGAAAGATGGTGTTCTTATATATCTGCTGACACAAGGTAAGGCAGATTTCAGAATGTGCCAATACAAAGCACGGGCACCAGGAGGGACAGTTCAGATCATCTTGAGAAAGATGCGTTTCATGGTGAACACAGTAGCTTGGGAAGTGGCCAATCAAACAGTACAACTCAAAGGTTTGTCACCGAATCCTTGATCAAAGTACTTAATCTGAAATCCTTCGGCAAACATTCAAGCTGCATAAATTGCTCATATCTAAAAATATGATCTGTGTTAGTCGCTCTGGATAAGAGTTTCCGCTAAATGTCAAAATGTCATTTAACCTACTGTAACATGTCCAGGAGATTACTTTCATTAGTAAATTAAATTAAACGCAACGAAATCTCTCTCGCATCCGTCCTGCTACGCCTTGCGGTTCACGACGGCCTGTATGAACATACCGCCACACACAGTAATTTCTTTCCCGAAGAATTACTGAACACACTAACACAGAGTAAAAAAGAATATTAGATATTCTCCTGTACACGCCTGCTATGTGCCTGCATTATGTAATCGATTCACCCGTGACTGCTGCGGCTGCATCCTGGATCGCCTCTCGCTGAGGTGTTAAGCTTTTAGCATGAATTAACCGCCCAGCTTCAGTGCCAATCGAAAGCATAAGTGATCATTCTGCCTCTTCACTGTGACACTGCAAGTCAAATATCTGGCTTTCAGTGAGAGGACTGCAGAGGTCATATTCAGCCTTTTACATTCTGCGCTATCATTTTATTATTCATATGGGCCACTACGGTTTTAGTATTGGATGCTTACTACAGATTTTTACATTCATTTACCTACATTACCTACATTGTAGGTAAGTTTAATGATAAATGATGCTGCAACTAATGGAATAATAACAATAATAATAATGAGCATTATAATAATAATAGTATTTCAATAAATATATTATTATCATTATTACTCTCCGCCTCCCTATTTTACCTCACATTGTTATTGATATCATAAATAAATCAATAAGACAGCTTTGTCATTTTTGTTACTCACAATACAGTTAAAGATAGCTGCTGGTTCACCAATGGTCCACCTCCATTACTGCTCAAGTTCAAACTCATAGTGAGACACACGCGCGCACGCACGCACCCGCACGCACACACTCACACACACACACAGACACACAGACACACACACACACAAGCACACACACACACACGCACGCACACACACACACACACACACACAAGCAGGCGCACACATGCACGCATGCACGCACACACGCACACACACAGAGACACACACACACACACACAGAGACACACACACACACACGTACACATGCCCCCACACACACGCACACACACACACACACACGCGCACACACACACACACACACAGAAGGAGCCTGACCCACATTCTGGCAGCTGTGGCGCGGGTCTGCAGTGGGCATGTGCAGCCCTTGCATCAGCGCTGCCATTCTGCGGGCGGAGCCAGCATTACCAGGACGGCTCCAAGGTCACGGTTCCCATGGCAGAGGTGAGCTGCTGTTCTCGCCGTGCATCCAAGAGCCACGCATGCAAGAGTCATGCATCCAAGAGCCACGCATGCAAGAGCCACGCATGTAAGAGTCATGCATCCAAGAGCCACGCATGCAAGAGTCATGCATCCAAGAGCCACGCATGCAAGAGTCATGCATCCAAGAGCCACGCATGCAAGAGTCATGCATCCAAGAGCCACGCATGCAAGAGTCATGCATCCAAGAGCCACGCATGCAAGAGTCATGCATCCAAGAGCCACGCATGCAAGAGTCATGCATCCAAGAGCCACGCATGCAAGAGTCATGCATCCAAGAGCCACGCATGCAAGAGTCATGCATCCAAGAGCCACGCATGCAAGAGTCATGCATCCAAGAGCCACGCATGCAAGAGTCATGCATGGAAGACTGCATGCAAGCAAGAATGTATGCATGGAAGAGTGCATGCATGCAAGAACCGAGTACGTAAGACCGCATGCAAGCAAGAGCCACACATGCCGTGCATGCAACAGCCAGGCATGGATCGCACGCAGGGTGGAAACATTCCAGAATCGACCTGCCAGCCCCAAGCAGCGGGACGCTATCCGCCATGCGACGTGACACAAGCCACCAGTTCCGCTGGGGACCTCTCAGACGGGGAAAAAAAAAACTGGGAGAGGGGCTGTGTGACAGGGACTGAAATGACAGACCCATCACTCTCTCCACTCTCACTGACTTTACTTGACCTATTTTCATCAGCAGCTGGTCTGCCCTCGAACGCAGAACGCTTTCAGTCTGAGGAAGACACGCTTTGCTTCCACACAGTTCCCAAAATAATAAAAAAATCGAGTACATGAAAATATCCCCAGTTTAAAGACGAAAGCTATGCGGAAAGGCCCCAGCGTAAAAATGCCCGGGAGTGGTTCAGATCGATCTCTAATCTGCCATTTCCTCACCATTTAACAGGCCCCGTAGAACTCATTGGTTAATATTGTGTATCTGTGCGTGTGCGTGCATGTGTGTGTGCGTGTGTGTGAGAGAGAGAGTCTGTGTGTGTGTGTGTGCGTGTGTGTGTGTGTGAGAGAGAGAGAGTCTGTGTGTGTGTGAGTGTGTGCTGCTGTTCAGGAAAAGCTGCTTAGAGTGGTTCTGGGGGCTGTTTAACTCATATTGGCCTCCCCTCTCAGAGTCACCCCCCCCCCCCACCCCAGCCCTCCCACAGCCGAGGCCCCCCTCTCTCCACCCGCCTGCAGAGCAGACCCCTCATCGCTCAAAACGCAAAACACACTGATCCTCTGGCCTTTCAATAATCTACACTTTCTCTACAAGAAACAGAGGGTCAAAGCTCAAAGCCACTGCTCACACAAATGATGGTGGTGGTGGGGGGGGGGGGCTTTACACACACACACACACACGCAGACTCCACTCACGCTCGCACATGCATGCACACACACGCACGCACACTCCACTCACGCTCACACAAGCATGCACATGCACACACACACACACGCACACACACACTCGCACTCACACAGGCCACATTTACTAAATCTCTAGGCCTAAATGTATGAATGAACTACATCAGTAATAATACACAGAAAAGTAAATTGTTTTCACGTACATTGTGATAAATATATTATTATGAAATATATAATTGGTCTGTTGTGGTGCTCTCAGTCTGTGCAGGTCACGCGTTCCCTCAGATGGAGACAGACCACTGCATTCAGCAGTCTATGTTCACACTTTTCAGAGCACAGAAAACAGAGGTATTAATAACATAAATGTCATAATTGCATAATAATGGTTCAGCATGTGAGGGCACTCATAGCAACAAGCAAACAAGAGGATTAATCAAATGAATTAAGCATTTAACTTGAAAATATTATAATGATTTTTATATTAATAAAGATATGCAGCCATTTGAATTGTGATTAAACAACTGCCAAAAGGAAAATTACATTTAGGTTTTTATGTACATTTGAAGATTTTCAAGATGTAAAGAAGCTTAAATGTAACTGTAATACATGATAAATTAATAGTCTAAAAAATTTCAATAAAATGTATTTGCAGACCAAAAAAAGATACTTTGACAGACCCGAAAAACGGACATAGACTTGTTCACAATTACGTCAGTATTATACTGGCAGACCAGACCAGCTTTACAAAAAAATTATAGGCCCAGGAGTATCTAGGACCATCAGAGAGTAGCAAAAATGACAGTTCTACAGTATAATGTCTTAAATTACACCCAACAAAAGCAACACTAGCCTACGTGGTCGTATTGGATTCACATACAAAACTGTAAAGCATTGCGCAGTTACACGTGGTCCATTTCATTTCGCTATTCCGCCACATAATCAATAAATGGTAAATATAGGCTACTGGCGTTGATCATTTGTATTCATAATCGCAACAGCACCATCACCCGACACGGTAGCGTTGTCCATCTTTTATTGCAACATTCGGAGGTAGGACTAGCTACGTACCCGTTATGGGCTTGACGCAAGACTAGCTAATTCCAAGCGAGCGTTTAACCTTACACCGTAAGACAACAGGAACATATGTTAATGCAGTGCACAAATACCATAAAATGCTCCATTTTGATAGCTATCTCAGATACTTTGGATCCAAACAATCAATGTATTTATTCTGTAAACCATTGTGGCTACCTGTCATCGGCATTAGCAATAGTATGTTGACAGCCCTGGAAAGAGGGTAAGACATTGAATAATATAGTTTCTAATTATAATATTCAATTTCGATATCTATTTTGCAAGTAATAGGCCACTGTATAGCTAGCCCGCAAGCTAAATTTAGCGAGCGAGCTACATATTTCCAATGTGTGCTGGAATGCGATGCGGTGAAATTTTAATAATATTAATAGCCAGGATGAGGCAAGCAACCAGGCAGTTCTTTTCGGACCTTTCTTTATTCCTTACAAAGCTAGCAAAACCGAATGCTCACTTGTCCCGACCGACATCAAGAAACGACTGTTAAAACACAAGATGCAGCGATTCAATGGAGCCCGGTCTGCTTTTAATCACAGTTTCATTTACTAAGGCACTAAACGAACACATTCTGTGAGACGGCAGTAGCCTAAATGAAGAACCGTTTATTTAAATACGCTTTTCAGTCGGCTACCCCACACGGACGGATTGGTTAGTTGCTTACCCGAAGACGCGAGATCCCGTATGCCCTTGTAATCTTAACAATAATATCCCAAAGCCACTCTGCTCTCCCAGTAGTCCTCAGCCATGACTCTTCTGGCTTTGATTCGGCACAGATTTGTCCACGACTGACAGCATGCCCCAGTCGCGTTTTTCCAAATTGTTATAACGTTACAGCTGCTGTTTTTTTTCTTTCCCAAATCCGGAGCGGAGGGGGGCGGGGGGGTGGGGGGGAGAGTTGAGCAGCTGCGAATAGATTCGGGAGTCACTCACTAGGACCGTCTAGAGAGGTGAAAATCAGTTAATTGTGCGTTTGCTCGTACGATCTCGAACCAGGACCTTCTGAATTAATGCAGCCGATACCACTGTAACTGTATTCGCACTCCTGAAACAAGCTTGCCCATATTTATATCACACAACCTTTTATCTATGCATTACTTTATTAAAAAAATACATGTCTCCCCTCGGCAGTCGTCAGTGTCCGATAGTGGTCTGACCCAAATTCCATTCAAGAAACTAAGGCTGTACCATTGAATATGCAGGCACGGGGGGATAGAAAGGTCAGGTAACGACAACGCTGTCTGCTGCTGGTGAACTTTGCCGATCAGGAGCCGGAGCGTCAGGGATTATTCCTTCACTCAGCAGATGCCGTGGGGGTGCCCGTGATCTTACTTGCCAGTATGCGAGGAAAACGTAAATAAATAAAAATTCAGCTCTATAATTGCACAATATTTTAATTGATGCTTACTTTCAACGCTTTGTTTTTTAATGAAGCAAATTTTCCATGTGCCCTGTTAACTAAACTGCACAGAAATATTGATCTTAAAAATATTTGAATTGGAGATGTCATGCATTGTGCCAGTTTCTAAATTTTCTTTTTTAGCTCGTCTAGTTAACCTTCTTTTGAATCGAGAATTGGTGGAGCGTTGCTTTTGTATTTACAGTCAGTGCATCCATTTCACACATTTTGAAAATACAGTATCGATTTACAACTGCCAGTGAGGCACGGATAAGAATAACAGTATTTGTTGTTTTAAAAATAAATTACATGTTTTGTTCTCCTTCCAGGGCTAGGCCATTGGCAGCTGGAAAGATCACACTTCCAATATGGCTTTTCTTTATTTCTTTATTTCTATCACCCAGAAAAGTGGTAGAACATTTCAGGAATTAGAGCTACAATTCGCTAGGCAATTCCATCGTAAAAACAAAAAACAAACAAAAAAATAACATCTGAATGATATTAAAAACATCAATTCATTGGAAAATTCAACAAGAAAGCAATCTGTATTGCAGTGGGTAGCACTGTCGCCTTACAGCAAGAAGGTTGTGGGTTCGAATCTTGGCATGGAACTTTCTGTGTGGAGTTTGCATGTTCTCCCTGTGTCCACATGGGTTTCTGGGTACTCTGGTTTCCTCCTACAGTTCAAATACATGCAGGTAGGTTAATTGGTGACTCTAAATTGCACATGGATATGAGTGTGTGAGTGAATGGTGTATGTGCCCTGCGATAGATTGACGACCTGGCAAATCCTCTACCCTGTGACCCTGCCCAGGATAAGCGGGTATAGGTAGTGGATGGATGGAAGTCATTGGAAAATTCAACTAGAAAGCAATCTTTATTATAGTGGCCACATGAAGGCAACCATCCAGAAAAGTAGAGATGCAGACTGTCAAAAAAAGAACCCAAGTGTACCTGAAATGATCAAAATTTATGGGAATGGCATTACTTTTTTTGCATATCAGTAACAACTCTAGCGAACAGACCTGGGTCAAATACGTATTTGTTTTGGATTCAAATACTTTTCTGTGTAATACACCCAATACACCCGACAAGATCAGTAAAGCGTAGAAAAGTATTTGAATCCAAAACAAATACATATTTGAACCAGGTCTGCTAGCGAAGGACTACAAAATTGAGGTTTGATTGATTACTCTGATTTGTCTTCAAATATTTCCAAATGCTGCCATCCATCCCTTATTGAACTGGAACACATTGTAAAATATACTGAAATAAATATACTATCTGTGTATTGCAACACTTCATAATATATTGGTAAATATACAAATTATTGCCACTCTAAGATATAGCAATATATTACACTTACACACACACACAGATGCACACACAAATGCACACACACACACAAGGGGCCAAACACCAAGGGTACGCACAGACCCCTATTGTTTTTGCTGGTATTATTATTATTAAGGGGCCAAGCAGGTCAGCAGATGTACCCTCACACCAAAGTTCCTATGGATGGTATTTGGTCTAGGTCTGCAGTCCATGAGAAAGTACCCCCAATGTGCTATGGCTCAGCCTTTGGGCTTGGCCCCCCGACATCACTGCTTGCAGCTATGTTTATCATTGTATTTACCACATAGGTCCACATATTTATAACATATTGTGGTGATGTCTTCGGAATTAACTTTGAACCACAAGTAGAAAAATATGTGATTCAGGTGAGTTCGCTCTACATTAAAAAAAAAAAACCTTTCAAGGGTTAAGGTCATAAATATATGATTGGAATGTTCTTAACTGAACATTCTAATGCTGACGTAACAATCACTGCTGGTGATTGAAAGATATTTGAGTTCTAGAACACTGACTCAGAACTTTGAAACAAAACATTCCAAAAGGGTCAACAGACACCCTTTACTCCATGCTGGATTCATATTCTTATTCAAGACAATTCAATTTTATTTGTATAGCGCTTTTTTTTTTTTTTTTTTTTACAGAGAGGCACTATCACAAAGGCACTTTACAGAGTAGCAAGGCAAATGCATATTACCTATGTTCAGTGATGTTTCTGTATCACTGATACCAGGCTCCAAGAGGTAGGTCTGCTACACACTGGCAAATTCAGAGGAGAAAAGGAAACCTGGATTCCCCCCCCCCCCCCCCCCCACCCAAATCCTGAAGTACTGGAGCTGTACATGGCATGGCTGTGGACCTCCAGGATGACTCATGACTCTGGCACGTCCTTTTACTCCCAGCTGCCAGACCCCACAGCGGGGCCCGCTCTCCACTATCAGGGACCCTGGGTAAAATACCGGTCTCTGGAGGATCCCCTCCCTGAGATATATCCCACCAGGGGGATGCGATTGCAGCGTGGGGGGTGGTGGTGGGGGGGGGGGGGGGGGGGGGGGTTGGTGAGTGGAGGAAGGGGAGGGGTGGAGGTTACAGGGCGTAAAAGTGTAGCACAGTGGGTAAGGAGCTGGACTTGTAACCTAAGGTCATAGGTTCGATTCCTGGGTAGGACACTGCCGTTTGCACCCTTGAGCAACGTACTTAACCTGCATTGCTTCAGTACAGCCGTATAAAATGGATGCAATGTAAATGTGAAAAAAAAAAAGAGTTGTGTACGTTGCTCTGGATAAGGGTCACAGTGCTTTCCCTGGGAAGTAGAGAATAAAAACGTTCAGACGGAACACTGGGGCGAACTGGAAAGAGAAGGAGGGGATCCAAGACAGATTTCGAGAAAACCGCTCTTCGGGTGCTCGTTTTCAGTGCCTTTGTACTGTATAACGCGACTGTTTGTATCTCCAGTTAAGAACATCCTGACTGATGCATGTCAGAGATAAAAAATACACATTTTAGTAACAAGAAATGTTATTTTAAATTAGAAGTAACACAGGGATACTCCTGCAGGGTGATATTTTCTGTAGCAATTTTTAGCTTTGTCAAATTATGAGGAAATGTCATCTCAATGCTACACTTGTCCCAATTTCTTCAGCACTTGTAGTTTTAATTGTAAATGTCAAAACTTTGGTTGAAAATTAGCTAATTAAGTTTAAAGTTGTAGTATTTCCCATGTAGATTTTAACTGTTTAAAAACTTCCCACTTTACACAGAATAATTTACAGGCAATTATTCTCAAAATAGTGGACTTAATGACTCCAAAATCCTACAAAAAAATCAACACATTAAATAATTATCCTAAGAAAATGAAAAACATATTTTTAAAATATATTTTCTTGTGTGTTAATGTGAATATTTTAACCGGCTCACATTCGCATTAACTAAATTCTTGCCTTCAGAAACTTGAGTTCAGCATGCCCACTGAACCCTCACTTATGAGATCATCAAAAAACACGAAATACCCTTTGTGACCACAAGTGGCCGCTGTTGAATAAACTTACAAATGACTAAGCGGAGCTTCTAAAATTTTACCTTGGGCCCTTGCTGCACGTGCGAACGGTGATTGCATTTCCCCAAGTGTAAGAAATTATTTAGTGTTCTGAATTATGCTCTTAATTGTAATTTCTCCTCTAAGGCTATGAATAATGACTTTCCAGTATTCACTCAAGAATGGCTGATCAGTCAGTTAATTTCTCAGAAAGCACATTTCTTTTCTTTTCCTCAACATGCACAGTGGCAAAATAACTTCTTTTAGAAAAATTTTTTTTACATAACATTCAATATGTATTTGGAATTATAAGAGCTAAAATGCTAAAATAACAAATCATAAAATTTAGCAGGCAGCAGGAAATGTCCAGAGACAAAGGAAATGGCAGTGTGTAATACCTGCATGCTGTTAAAATTACAAATAAAAACAGAACGTTTTCACTAATTTAAATTGATCAAAAGAATGATAGGAAAGAAAATCAACAATCATTCAGAAGCTCCAGCTACAGATAAGTAAATATAAGGGGGGGGGGGGGGGGGGTGTTTAAGTTACCCTGTCAAATTTCCGTATCACAAGAGTTTGCTGTGATATTCACAGTAGACTGTGTCCGACTACACTTGCATCCCAAGAATCCAAAGAAACTTTTCCATGGCCTTGATTTTTTCACTTGCAAGTTCATGTTCAAAGTAGCCCAATTCTGTCTTGCAGCCTTGTTAAGTACGATACGTTCAAACACAAATCGTTCGCTTCCAGTTTGTTTGTTTGTAGCAGATCTTGAGCTGTATTGTACTCAGTGAATACTAAAATATTTTACAGAAACATATAAATAGTCGCTTGCACAGTAAGTAAGTGGCCCTTGAGAGTGTTTTAATACAACTCCTTCCCCTGCTTGTTCCCTCTGGAAGCAAGGCAAACACAATCACTTGAACTTCAAGTAAACTCAGCTTTATACAGTAGATCCCCTGTTGTTTCAAATCACAGTTAAGAGCTGCTAAATATTTTTATATGTTATTCTTTCCCTGCAGTTAGGAGCAAAACACAAGCCTATAAACACAAGCCTCTCCCATTACAGCACTGTGCTCTTAATTTGATTGGGTATACACCAGGGCAGCCCGGTGGTGCAGTGGGTTAGCACTGTTGCCTCAGAGAAGGTCCTGGGTTTGAATCCCGGCCTGGGCCTTTCTGCGTGGAGTTCGCATGTTCTCTCCGTGTCCCCTGGGTACTCCGGTTTCCTCCCACAGCCCATGCTGGTAGGCTAATTGGAGTGTCTAAATTGCCCAAAAGTACGAGTGTGTGAGTGAATGGTGTGTGTGCCCTGCTATAGATTAGTGGTCTGTCCAGGGTATATTCATGCCTCTTGCCCAGTGCACGTTGGGATAGGCCCCAGCACACCCCCCCGCCCACGACTCTGCCAGAAAAAAGTGGGTATTGATGATAGATGGACACACAGGACCAGACACCCTCCCAAAGGTACGTGTGTGTGAGTGTGCCCTGAGATAGACTGGCAACTGGCAACCTGTCCAGGGTGCATTCCGTGGGTATAGATAATGGATGGATGGATGGATACACTAGGCCACACACCCTCCCAAAGTTCTGCAGCCAACTCCCCCTGTCTTCCCACCCTACAGTCCATGGCAACAAAATACTCAGCCAACTTTCCCAATGGCTACTGAGACCAGGGTTCGATTTGGGGGCTCTGGCTTTTGGGGGCTGGGGTGAGGAGGGGTGAGGGGTGGGGGGTGGGGGGTGGCGTCTTGAGATTGCAGACAGGGGGGTTCTTGAGATTGCGATTGCAGACAGAGGTGGTGTGGTGTGGGGGGAGGGGGGTCTGTGAAATTGTGCACTGGGGACAGAGAAATTGTGATTGCGGACTGAGGTGGTGGGGCCTGGGTTTTACAATTTACAGATCATAACCTCTCTGTGGGGGTGGGGGTGGGGGGGGGATCTTCCTCTGGCTCTCCCAGACCTTGGGGTGTGTATCACTGCAATAATGAGAAGCACCACTTTTCTTTCTTTCTCTCTCTCTCTCTCTCTCTCTCTCTTACATTTATTTACAGTTATCAGCACTGTGCTGCTATTTTCAGACTGTATGGTTCAGTGTCTGGTCCATAATCCAGGAACAAATTCCTCCTGCATGGCTGCAGTTTCGATTCTCCCAGTGTCATGCTTTCCGTATGGCCATCCTCGTCTGTCTGTAACCCAACCTCTCTGTCCTCCCCCATCTGAATAACTACAAAGACAGAGGAGTGTAAAACTATCCAAAAAATAAAAACAAACAAACAAATAAATAAATAAACAAATGCAGATTCCTAGATCCTGTTGGAAGAGGAAAGATGCCAATAACACACAGTAATTATACACTGTAGCTTGACTGCAAATCTGAGCAAAAACTAGACGGAGAGACGGGCGGTTTGTGCTCTGAAAGGGCACAGGCTTCCTCGGAGGGGTGTTACCTCAGAGTCTGCATCTCGGTGCGCCTGTTTGACGTGGATTATGGGTGGCAGGTACCGGGAGCGACGTTCACTATGCAGAGCTTCTCAGCTTCAGCCTGCCTGGACAGGGTCCCATGACAGAGAGCCACGCCAGCCTGCAGAGTTTAACCATTCAAAGCAAGGCTAGGACTGGCTCTGTTTGGCACGTCGCAATTAAACATTAACAGACGTCCAACACAGTCCGGGTTAGCCACACTTTGAACTGTCGGGCAATGACAGCAACAACGTTTTTTTTTTAAAAAAAAGGTGGTCCCGTTTGTGGTTTTCCTAATGCTGTCTTTATAATCTTTATGTGGTCATGCGTGGGGGAGAGAGAGAGAGAGAGAGGGAGGGAGGGAGGGAGGGAGGGAGGAAGAGGGAGAGAGAGAGAGAGAGAGAGAGAGAGAGAGAGAGAGAGAGAGAGATATTTTGATTTTTAAACCAGGACTTCAATAAAAAATTTTTAAAAAAACAGACCAAACAACAAAAAACAAACCCATGCACCCAGCACAGGCAGAGTGAGAGAGAGGGAGGGGGGGAGAGAGAGAGAGAGAGAGAGAGAGAGAGAGAGAGAGAGAGAGAGAGAGAGAGAGAGAGAGAAGCGGGGGATTATTGCAGAATTGGCTAAAGAGGGATTATGAACGCAGCCCCATTGGCTGGAGTTCCTGGCTTCCATTCTCTTCGCCCCTGTGTAAGTATGCGTGTGTGTCAGCGTCTGCATGAACATATATCTGAGCCTGACATTCCAGTTTCACCTACAGCCACACATTCCTTTCAGTTCACATCAAAGCAGCAGGGAGGGAGAGAGGCAGCGAGAGAGAGAGAGGGAGGGAGCGAGTGAGAGAGAGTGTGTGAGAGAGACAGAAAGGCAGAGAGAGAGGGCGCACACATGTACATGAGAGAGCAGGAATTGGTTTGAGAATGTGTGCATGTGCTTGTGTGTGAAATAGAGAGAGGGAGGGAGAAAGACAGAGAGAGCGAGAGCGAGCGAGCGAGCGAGCGAGCGAGAGAGAGAGAGTCTGCGCGTTCTCGTGTAAGGGGAGCAAGGAAAAGAAGAATTTCACCGCGGAGCTTGACTACAGCCGCAATCAGAAAGTAAGGTAGGCTATTTTATGGTTAATGCTCTGCATATCCGGTTTCACAATACATGTTTTGTTCGCCCTGTAACGTCGTTTGCTGAATGCAATGGTCATATAGTGCAGACTTTGTGTGTTCTGTTTTCTTTGTTGGGTTCAGTTCAAAATACTCACCAATAAAAACTAGTCTTGAAAGATTTGTCATGCGTAGCCGACTATGCATAGCCCGTTAGTTAGTTTCACGGCTCGAACTTGGTTATTTTACCGGATCCTTTTTTCTCAGTTAACGCAAAGGGGGAACCAAAACCAGTTAAACAAGCATTTTTGCTCAAATGCTTGATGATGTGTTTATATTAAAGTTTTTCAACGAGTTCAACACATTCTACGGTTAATTATTATGAGTTAACTACAGAAAAATCTTTAAAAAAAAAAAAAAAAAAAAACTAAATATAAAACATTAAACATTTTCCATGAGTTTTTGTTTTAAGCTGAAGCGGAAAGCAGTAAATAAAATATATAAATAGTTTTGATTTCAGAAAGACCGGAATTGTATGGTACCGCGATGCACTCATTTGACTCTGCCGTCAAAATTCATTCTTTAATATTTCCCTCGTGGACCAGAACGCTCCCCCGGCATTCTGAGAGATCAATAATACCCCGCTTTATGACTGCAAGCGCGCACGCGGTAAACGGGAGAGCTTCATACCGTTCGCTGCCTGTCAGCGGAAGCTTTTATCTTCCCTTTGTTATTGGATTTTACTGCCCTCTGTAGAGAGATTGCATCTTTAATTAAACCCCACCGTGGCATCGAGCAGATACCGCTGTTTCAATAGGCCTGCCTGTTTAGCTCCTCTCCGCGCGGCACGGACAGCGCCGGGAGTCACTCCGTTTTCTCGCGGGCAGTCCGCAGACCCGGATTCTTTAACTGTCGTACAAAAAAGTGCTGAAGCTGCGGCTAAGCCAATCTGTGCGTAATAGACGCAGCTGTTGGGGATTAACGAGGCCTTCGCGGCCAGGCAGCGATGAAGCAGACTTTTCTTCTTTTTTTTTTAATGTATGCAACGTATTAGCAAATAAAGAGGGATTAATAATATGCTAAACATTCAGGACGTGTTTTAGGTATTAAGACCGGTGCAGAAAACATTTTAGCACACGAAAAACTAATAACACAGCCAATGATTGGCGCAAAACAAATACCATTATTGGTTTTATGTGCGATAAAAAGGTTTTTCACGTGCTAAAGGTCTTTATAAATCAGGACATCAATGTTGTAATGGTGATATGTCACGGGACCTGTGGAGAACAACACATTCTTGGTAGCTGAAGCCAATATCGCCGTTCAAATGTAGAGAATATCACCGGACCCCTTTGGACATGTTCACTGAGGGCTGCCAGGGTGGAATCACTCCTCGGAAATTAAATTTCCCAGAAGAGAATTTGCATCAGGTCTGCATCCAAAAGACTATTTACATGGTTTAGGTTATACATACCAGGCCATGCCAGGGTAGGCAGCTGCTGTAAGATTCTCGGAGAGGGTCACAGTAGGTCACTTGGGGCTTTAAAGGATCATCAGGGAAAGTGTTTCACAGCGTGTGGTATTATTCAGAGAGAGGTAAAGGACTCCGTACACCACAAAAATACTGCTGAAATAAAACGGTCCCATTACATTAGATTACAGGCATTTAGCAGACGCTCTTATCCAGAGCGACTTACACAACTTTTTTACATAGCATCGGGTCCCCCGATGAAGAATGCTCCCTTTGAAAATGTTTTATTTATTTATTTATTTATTTTTTTGCGAAATGCGCATTTCGGCGACAGGGAGCGCAGTCTAAGAACGGCCGCCACGGAGGGCCGAGAGTAAGCAGGTTTTCCAATTCCAACCAATCGCTACACCTGCTGATTTCACCGATTGGTTCCCTCGTCTCTGGTTGAAGGTGCGCTTATCAGCGAAATCAGCAGGTGAAGTAACGGTCGGAAACGAAAGCTGCGTAGCCTACCCTCGACCATCCGTGGCACGTGATGCCGGTTCACCGCCGGGTATAAGCAGCCGTGCCCTGTAATGCTCTAATAACCTGGGGCTCCCTGTTCATAGACCTTTCTCGCGCTGGCTGCGTCACGGGGAGGTCATGCATGACTGACCGTCATACTGACCAGAGAAACATGTCGCGGTCTGCTCGCGCTATTTCCGCATTCTGCGAGAGTGACTCCACTGGTTAATCGAGTTCCCGTGATCTGTCTGTACTAGTTCCGCGGTCCCGGGGGCTGGGTGGATTGCCGGATTAAAAGTCAGCTGGCTGCAGGCATCTGGGAGGGTGTACCCTGCCAAATTCAGAGGACGTTGCAACGGTGTGGGACAGGCCAAGATTTATGATTTTGCATTCCTAACTGTGAGTTTATAAAAGGGTGACAAGCAAGGAAGGAAGAACTTGTTACAGCCACGGGTGATAGATCACCAGTTATGGCCAGGTATTCAAAACTGGGGAGAGGAAAAAGTTGAATCGAATTTTTGTTTAAAAATGACAAGATAATGAGAAAATAGCTGAATGTGTATTAGAATCGATTTATGCACACTGTGGCGTGTAGCAGGCAAGTTGATTTGTGCTACTGTGTTGTTATATCCAGCAATCTTTTCACTAGACCACAAGGCCTGGGGTTGGCAACTCAACAAAACCAGAACATGATTATAGTCCTTGGATTCTGTGCATAGTTATTTGACAAGGAAATTGAACAGATTCACTCCTAGGACAAAGGAGCCTGTGAACAAAATGTCCCAACAGCAAAGCTTACTCCAGTCCTTCGACAGCAGCGTATTTGCACCCTACAACTCTCTCACCTCCTCCCCGGCAGCCAGACGGTTACTAAGGGCATCTGTTTAAGAGTAGCCGCTGGTTGTCACATGGTTGTTAACGCTGGGCCCGTGGCCACAGCTAACTCGAGGACAGGAAATGGCTCGAACACCGTTTCCCCTTGCCCACGTCTTTCTTTCCGTTACAAAGAAGAAGAAGAAGAAGAAAAACAAGAACTGCAATTGGCTGCACTCCCTATTCAGAGATCAAGTGCTGTTTGACTCTGGTGTTTTGTTTACCCTTTTTTTAAAAAATCCCTCCATTTTACCACCAACAACAAAAAAAGCAGTTGGCCTCTTCCGCAGGAGTTTATTTGTTGTCACACAAAAGTTGCTATGGTTCACTAAAACCTGGGTCCATCCAGTAATGGGGGGGATGGGGGTGGGGGTGGGGGGGGGGGTTGAGTAAAGAAGAGGGAGGGGGGAAGGGGGGGTTGAGTAATGAAGGAAGAGAGGGAAAACAGGGATGAGTACAGAGAAAGACCAAAATGAGGCACGGTGGCTGGAACGTTTTTTGAGTGTTTCATTAGCTGGGTTTTAAATACGCATCTCATTACAATGGACAAAAGATGAAACGGGGGGGGAGAGAAGAAAGGTAGCGGATGGCAACAGCCTACCCCGAAAAAAAAAGGTTTTAATTAATGGGAATAATGGCAATGGTGTGCCATGAAACCGTTTCATACTGTACATTAAAATCCGGTTTAGCACTTTTTTTGTTATCCCTCATCTTAAAAAATGTATTTCATTAACAGGGTAGACGTTCATCTCCCTGTGTCATCTCCCACATTGCCGTGTGGGTGGAACTATCATGGGATTGTCAGTTTCCATAGCGATCGCACGATAGTCATTATAATCCTGATTTTAAAAAACCATAAATATATATATTTGTCAAAACAAAGGTCAATAAGTTGACTTCACTTGACAGTATGTTCCTCTTAATTAGTTCAGCTTCACCGTATCTCCATTGCCTAGCCAAAGAAATGTTCCTTCGTTCTTATGAAACTGAAACAAATTCTATAAGCAATTTCTGCTAAATATCAGATAAAAGAAAAGAAGCATTTTGCATGTACAGAACAGGCTTGCAATCTGCCCACCACAATGGTGTGAAATAAATCAAGGAAACGTATCAGTTCATCCGGTTCCTTTTCCCCAATTTTGTTTTTTCCTCTTTCAAGTCCTACAGTACATGTTTCCAAGAGGAACATTTTGGCCATGGTTGAACTACATTTACCACAGTGATAATGATAGCTGCCTGAAAATATTCTGAGGCCAATGACCATGGCATGTTGACACAGTACAAGTTTACATAGTTTAATTTAGACCTTGTTTGAACCCTCTCCTCTCCACCCCCCTCTCATGGACTATCAGTACAATGTTCTAACACAGCGGTGCCCAATCATGTTTCCATTCGCTGCTGAGGGTATGCAGGTTTTCATTCCAACCAATCAGCACACCTGCTGATTTCACTCATTAGCATACCTCCAACCAGAGTGGCAGGAACCAATCAAATCAGTAACGGGCGAAGTGATTGGCTGGGATGAAAAAACCCCGCTGACTACACTCGGGCCTCGGGTGGCACGTGATTGGACGCCGCCGTTCTTTGCATCACAGGCATTTAGCCGACGCTCTCATCCAGAGCGGCTTACACAACGTTTACACTGCATCCGTTTATACAGCTGGATAGAATGCATACTGAAGCAATGCAGGTTAAGTACCTTGCTCAAGGGTACAACTGCAGTGTACCCTTACCCGGGAATCGATCCCGTGACCTTTCAGTCACAAGACCAGCACACTTATCAATCCTGTGACCTTTAGTCATAAGACCAGTACAGTTATCGATCCCGTGACCTTTAGTCATAAGACCAGTACAGTTATCGATCCTGTGACCTTTAGTCATAAGACCAGTACATTTATCGATCCTGTGACCTTTAGTCATAAGACCAGTACATTTATCAATCCTGTGACCTTTAGTCATAAGACCAGTACATTTATCGATCCTGTGACCTTTAGTCATAAGACCAGTACATTTATCGATCCTGTGACCTTTAGTCATAAGACCAGTACAGTTATCGATCCTGTGACCTTTAGTCATAAGACCAGTACAGTTATCGATCATGTGACCTTTAGTCATAAGACCAGTACAGTTATCGATCCTGTGACCTTTAGTCATAAGACCAGTACATTTATCGATCCCGTGACCTTTAGTCATAAGACCAGTACATTTATCGATCCTGTGACCTTTTGTCATAAGACCAGTTCCTTACCCGGTATACTACACTGCCGCCATTCTGACTCCTCCCCCCCTCTCTCTCAGACGGAATGTGGCTGTACTTCCTGTCGGCGTGCGCCGGGGGCGTGGCCGCCCTGTACGTGCTGTACTCCTGGCTGATCCCGGCCGCCGTGCAGTACAGCGGGTGGTGGGCGCTCCTGTGGCACGACGTTGTCGTGGAGCGCACGCTCGACGTCCTCACGGGCTCCACGCGACCCCAGGTGACCCCTCCGCAGTCGGGATCCCGCCCGTCTGAACCTGTAACCTGTAAACGTGTTATAACAGTTATCTGAGATATCTGAGCGTGTTATAACAGTTGTCTGAGATATCTGAGCGTGTTATAACAGTTATCTGAGATATCTGAGCGTGTTATAACAGTTATCTGAGATATCTGAGCGTGTTATAGCAGTTATCTGAGATATCTGAGCGTGTTATAACAGTTATCTGAGATATCTGAGCGTGTTATAACAGTTATCTGAGATATCTGAGCGTGTTATAACAGTTATCTGAGATATCTGAGCGTGTTATAACAGTTATCTGAGATATCTGAGTGTGTTATAACAGTTATCTGAGATATCTGAGCGCGTTATAACAGTTATCTGAGCATGAGCTACCGGCAGTGCTTGATCTGTTCATCAGTTAATCAGCATAAGGTGCCCGTGTGACGGCAAGGTGATCCCAGAAACTCAGAGGTCCTGCAATGCCAAATAAATAAACAAGTAAATAAATAAAAACAGTGCCAAAGCGAGGGAAATTATTCTGGGGGGGGGTTGTTTAGGGGGGACTCGTGCTGGTAGAGTAGGCTGTTGTACGATTGCGGGGGCACACAATGGAAAATACTAATGTATGCACTACCTTGCTTCAGTATTGTAAATACTTGTGCATGTGCTACCTCACTTTCATATTAAAAAACACTTGTCTATGCTCTAGCTCACTTCAGTACTGTAAATATTTGTGCTTGCGAAACCTCCCTGCAGTACCGTAAATACTTGTGTAAGCGCTGCCTCCCTACAGTACCGTAAATACTTGAGTATGCGCTGCCTTTCTTCGGGTTCATTCACAGTGTGAAGGTGTTGGGAGTGAAGACCTCACTGCCCCTGAACAGCCTCTCTTTTTTTGCGCCGTGCTCTCTAGCGCCTCCTGAGTGCGGTGCAGAAGAACGCCACCCGGGGAGACGCCCAGAGCGTGATCTCCGCCATCGACCACTTCTGCCGGCACAAGGAGTGGGCCATGAACGTGGGCGACGAGAAAGGTACGCTAATATCGTTTAAAATGATCACATTTTCTAAAAAAAACGAGGATTCTCTGCTACTCAGCTTCCCCTGAGAATAGTGCAATACGGTGGGCTGATTCAGTGACCGGCTCCTCCTCCTCCTCCTCCTCCTCCTCCTGTGGCTGCCTCTTTGCTGGAAAACGGCCTTCGGTCTTGTCATACCGCCCTGTGCCGAATGTGAAGTGAAGGAACGGCGTGTGCTAGGCCAATAAAACCACTGCATGAGTGCACAGCATGAGAGAGAGAGAGATAGAGGAGAGAGAGAGAGAGAGGAGAGATGAAGATGAAGAGATGGATGGATGGATGGAGAAGAGTTGGATACATTAAGATGGGCAGAAAAATCAAACTGTTCAAATGCGGGTGAAAAAAAATTATTTGATGCCAGCCAGGCTTAAAGGCACCCGAAGGACACCCATCATAAGTTTAAAGGGGGGGGGGGGGGAGGGGATAGGGGGGTGGGAGAATTGTGATTGCGGACTGGGAGGGGGGTGGAGAGGGCATTGACACTGTGATCGCAGACGTGGCGATGGGTGTGCAGGTGGGGTGGGCTGACAGTCTGATCGCAGACTGGGGGAGGGGGATGGGGGTGAGTTCGATCACAGACCTCCTACAGGCCCCCCCCCCCCCCCCCCCCCCCCCCCCCCCCCCCCCCCCCCCCCCCCCCCCCCCCCCGTTGAAAAGTCCAGGCTCTCAGTGTTAACAGCCCCCGCGGTGTTGGTGTTCCCCTAGGCCCCATCCTGGACGGCGTGGTGAGCGAGGCGAACCCCGGCTCGGCCCTGGAGCTGGGCACGTACTGCGGCTACTCCACCGTGCGCATCGCCCGCCTGCTGCCACCGGGGGCGCTGCTGATCACGCTGGAGTTCAACCCGGCGTACGCTGCCGTGGCCAGGCAGGTCATTGACTGGGCGGGGCTGCAGGACAAGGTGAGGAGGACCTGGGGGGTACACGGGATTTTCGGGGGGGGGCTCATTCCAATCGCTTATTTTACCCATCCTCGTCTCCTCGCGGTCCTTGATCGAAGGTCCGCCATTTTTAAGGACGTTCCAACCCGTTAAATGCTCCTTGGAAGGAGGAGCTAGGAGCTAGATAGATAAAACATGATTTGGAAGCCATGTGGGGTGATGAGACGCCACTGCCAAAACAGGATGTTCTGCCAAGTTTCACTGGTATAGAGAACTCCCCGTGTGTGTTTTAAGCGGAGTAACACACAGATCTATTTGGCATCACAGATCCTGTATTGAATTCCCAGTGCGTTTTAAGTTGAATAACACAGAGATGTGTTTCGTACCGCAGATCCTGTAGTGAACTCCCCGCGTGATTTAAGCAGAGTAAAGCACGGATGTGTTTGGTACCGCAGATCCTGTAGTGAACTCCCCGTGTGATTTAAGCAGAGCAAAGCACGGATGTGTTTGGTACCGCAGATCCTGTAGTGAACTCCCCGTGTGTTCTAAGCAGGGTAAAGCACGGATGTGTTTGGTACCGCAGATCCTGTAGTGAACTCCCCGTGTGTTCTAAGCATATTAAAGCACGGATGTGTTTGGTACCGCAGATCCTGTAGTGAACTCCCCGTGTGATTTAAGCAGAGCAAAGCACGGATGTGTTTGGTACCGCAGATCCTGTAGTGAACTCCCCGTGTGTTCTAAGCAGAGTAAAGCACCGATGTGTTTGGTACCGCAGATCCTGTAGTGAACTCCCCGTGTGATTTAAGCAGAGTAAAGCACGGGTGTGTTTGGTACCGCAGATCCTGTAGTGAACTCCCCGTGTGTTCTAAGCAGAGTAAAGCACCGATGTGTTTGGTACCGCAGATCCTGTAGTGAACTCCCCGTGTGATTTAAGCAGAGTAAAGCACCGATGTGTTTGGTACCGCAGATCCTGTAGTGAACTCCCCGTGTGATTTAAGCAGAGTAAAGCACCGATGTGTTTGGTACCGCAGATCCTGTAGTGAACTCCCCGTGTGTTCTAAGCAGAGTAAAGCACCGATGTGTTTGGTACCGCAGATCCTGCAGTGAACTCCCCGTGTGTTCTAAGCAGAGTAAAGCACCGATGTGTTTGGTACCGCGGATTCTGACATGCCGTCGACGCTGTCGATGTGTTGCCAGGTGCGGCTGGTCGAAGGGCCTTCCGGAGACCTGATCCCCCAGATGAAGGAGCTCTTCGGCGTCCAGACTTTCGACTTCGTTTTCCTGGACCACTGGAAGGACCGCTACCTGCCCGACGCCAAGCTGCTCGAGGTACGCAGCGGTACAGCGCATCCGCAGCCGCCGCGCAGTCACTGCCTCGGGGTTGCCAGGGTTACCAGGGGGTTGCCAGGGTTACTTTGGCTAGCTGGCCGGAGCGAGGTTTGAGATCGCGAGCGGACGGGTGGGTGGGAGGGAAGTGTCGGTGACTGAGATCGCGAACTGGCGGTTATGTGTGCTGTCAGCGAGATAGGCAGATAATCAACGGACGCTCTGTAACCTTTATGGACCAATCTCACTCCTGCGAGCTGATACAAAATTTGTTTAATCGCAGAGCTGCTTTCTTTTTAGTTACGGCCTTTTTATCTGATGCGAGATGCGTTTGGGTAGCGTGAGAGCGTTAGACAGAGCCTGAAAGCACGTGACTCCAGAAGAGTGAAAAGTAGGCAACCCTGGTAGCTACACACGTGTACAATAAAGACACCAACACCACCAGTTACACACACACACAAGATCACCGATCTGAACTCAGCACTACATGTCTGTCCGTCCGTCTCTCTGTCCGTCCAGGAGTGCGGCCTGCTCAGGAAAGGCTCCGTGCTGCTGGCGGACAACGTCATCTGCCCCGGGACCCCGGAGTACCTGGAGTACGTCCGAAACAGCCCCCGCTACGAGAGCCGCTACTTCCGGTCGCACCTGGAGTACACGCGGGCGGAGGACGGGCTGGAGAAGTCCGTCTTCCTGGGGTAGAGAGAGAGAGAAACGCGGACACGTCTCGCGCGTCCAAAAACCGTTTACAGGAGCGAGAAGTCGCCCTCCTGCTTCAGTTTAGCAGCAGTATTAACTGCAGGGCTCTCGTACCCAACACAGATATTCCTTTTAAAAACATTTTAAAAAAAGGTGAAGCACAATTGTCGCCCCTCACTTCACTCACTTGTGTGAAGCTGGACGGGCGGCATTTAGAACGACTCGCTGTCTGGAGACTGCTACTGAAGGACCACTGAAATGGATCAAATTGTGCAGAAAACTTAACCAATCAGAAACCAGAAAGCGCCGAGTGTGCAGTATGAGTACCAAAAACTTAACCAATCAGAAACCAGAAAGCCCTGAATGTGCAGTCTGAGTACAGAAAACTTAACCAATCAGAAACCAGAAAGCCCTGAGTGTGCAATGAGTACAGAAAACTAAACCAATCAGAAACCAGAAAGCCCTGAGTGTGCAATGAGTACAGAAAACTTAACCAATCAGAAACCAGAAAGCCCTGAGTGTGCAGTATGAGTACCAAAAACTTAACCAATCAGAAACAAGAAAGCCCTGAATGTGCAGTCTGAGTACAGAAAACTTAACCAATCAGAAACCAGAAAGCCCTGAATGTACAGTCTGAGTACAGAAAACTTAACCAATCAGAAACCAGAAAGCCCTGAGTGTGCAATGAGTGCAGAAAACTAAACCAATCAGAAACCAGAAAGCCCTGAGTGTGCAATAAGTACAGAAAACTAAACCAATCAGAATCCAGAAAGCCATGAGAGAGCTTTTTTAATGTGAGTTACATGCAGATTTACCTTCATTACTGTGTCCCAAATAAATCCAGTATATTTTTACTGGATTTTAGGCATCCTGTACAAAGTGAGTTACAAAGAACCATCAGCTGGATTAGTATACATTTTTACATAATACTGCACTACATACATCCCATAAAACAGTAGAGAGAATTTCAATTTTCACTTCTCCTGGATAAGTGTCTGGGATTCCTTGAACCAAAAAGAGTGCCAATGTACATTTAATTTCCCTTTGTGATTGCTTTTTTATGGGGCTTTAATAAATGCTTAAATATTTGAAACATTAAACATTAAAAAGTAATAAATGTTACAATTTGTGTAATTACCTTTGTGTCTTGTTTTTGTTCAGCATTTTCCATTACAGTAAATCACACAGAGAACGTAAAATCAGATTCAAAAAGTTAAGCTGCATTAAGGAATGTTTACTGTTTCAACACAGAAGCATCAAGTATGAAAACCATGTTGATTACCATCTATATGGATAGGACCTTGACAGTAATTATCCAATTGTCCTCATGATCAGACTTAATTTACTCTTGTATGAAAGTGAACCCAAGTGATGTCTCATTCAAAAATAAAATTTAAAAGTCAGTTATGAACACTGCCTAACCACATTTTGTATTCATCGCTTAGCAGATTAAGTAAGGCGCGATTTCGATAGCACAGTACGCAGTGTTTAATCAAGAGACCACAAGTGTTAGCCAAACTCAACGCAAGCTATGATGACAAATGTTCATATACTGTCTGTATTTCAACTGGAGAAAAGAATACATGAACACCAATTAATTTTAAATATTTTATGAGGTGAAAACAGTTAGCAGTAAAATAGCGGTCTTGAACAGGCAGGGCAAGAGAACGCTAACCCCACAGAGGTAAGCGGTAAAATGGCGGTCTTGAACAGACAGGGCAAGAGAACCCTAACCCCACACATGTAAGCGGTGACGTCAAAAATAAACACATCGAAGAAAAGGTGTCTTGTGGGCAGGTGGAGGTACAGGCCGTTGTCCAGGCTGTGTAGTGGTGACACACAAAATAAACACGGTGGGAGAACGTGTCCAGTTCGTTTACTGGTGCTCTGGTCTGAGCACACAGACTCAGTCCCTGGGCGCCGTGCTGTTGAAGATCTTGGCCAGCAGGGACACGTTGGACTGAGCCTTCTCCTGGATGAGCCGGGCCTTGTCCTGGGCCTTCTCCAGGCCCTTCCGGGAGACGGCATGCCGACGGAGGCGTCCCTGGCGCATCTCGTCCTCGGTGCGCCGCTGCGTGAAGTCCCAGCTCTTCTCCTCCGCCGCCTCGCCCTTCCTCTGCCTCGTCTTCCTCAGCTTGTCCAGGTTGCGGCTCTTCTCCACGTTGGCCAGGTAGAAGTTGGTCTCGCGCTTGGCCTGCGAGATCTCGGTGCGCATGCGCTGTTGCCGCACCGTCTGCTCGTAGGCCAGCCGCTCGCTCAGGTGGCACCAGTGGAACCTGTGCAGGTACTGGAGAGAGAGAGAGAGAGAGAGAGAGGGAGGGGGAGAGAGGGAGAGAGAGCGGGAAACATGCGGTCAGCAAGCAGTCTCAAAAAAATAAATACATTTTTAAAAGTCTTTATTAATAAAAATGGCTGCTTTTATTTATTGTATCCCTTTCGTTGTAACTTGTACCTTATTCTTTTATCTCTTCTGGAAAGGACTTACCAGGTTTTAACTGGTTCAGTTCAAAAAAATAAAAACCCAGTGTTTCTTTTTACTGAAAGCAAGATAATGCTAAAATCAAAACAGATTTTTTAAATTTGTTGTTTAATTATTTAATTAATCTCCTCGTGCATATTCACTGCTTTACTGTCTGTGCAGAGTCTCCACTGAAAGAGTTTCCATGGAAACTCACACGTTAAAGACGAAGAAAGCGGCCTGACCTTGATGCACCAGAGGTCGTCGCTGAAGTGGTTCCTCTTGCGGGCGCCCATGGGCGTGTTGTGCAGGCTGGCGGCCACCTTCTTGGCCACGCGCTTGTCCCTGAACTCCACCCAGCCCTCCGTGAAGCTGCGAGCCTTACTGCCCGTCTTCTTCTTCTTCCTCCTGATGGAGTGGTCTGAGAGAGAGAGAGAGAGAGGGGGAGGGTGGGAGTGAGAGAGAGGGAGGGAGCGAGGGAGAGAGTGCGAACACAAGAGAGAGAGAGAGAGAGGGAGGGTGGGAGTGAGAGAGAGAGAGAGAGAGGGAGGGTGGGAGTTAGAGAGAGAGAGAGAGAGAGGGAGGGTGGGAGTGAGAGAGGGAGAGAGAGAGGGAGGGAGTGAGAGAGAGAGAGAGAGAGAGAGGGAGGGTGGGAGAGAGAGAGAGAGAGAGAGAGAGAGAGGGAGGGAGGAAGAGAGAGAGCGAGAGAGATAGAGAGAGCCATTAAAGTGTGCATTTGTGTGGTTTAAAATACCAACCGCCGATCGAAAGCAATTTCACTGAATGTGTAAATTAGGACCAACGCAGTCTCTGAAAGAAAAGACCGAATGCAACTGCACTGAAAAATAGACCTGGCAGGCTCACGGCTGACACCAGAGTTGCTTTTGCTACGACTCTCCTGATCTTAAATACTGTTCCACATATTAACGGCGTAACGAGCAAAACGACAGAGTTCAAATCCCGGCCTAAGGCCGTTCTGTGTGGCATTCTCCTGCTCTTGTGTCCGAGTGGGTTTCCTGCTCCTGGTCCTCCGGTTTCCTTCCGCAATCCAGACGCCCATACAGGCCTCTAAATTGTCAGTCTAAACTGTCCTTGACGCATGAATGTGGGAGTGAATGGTGTGTGTGCCTTGTGGTGATTTGGTAACCTGAGCAGGGTGTATTCCTGCCTTGTCCCCATTGCATCCTGGGATAGGCTCCAGCCCCCACCCCCAGGACCCTGACCAGGTGAGTGAGCGGTTTAGAAAATGGATGGATGGCTGGATGGAAGGGAGGAAGGATGGATGGAAGGATGGATGGATGGATATTTTAAACCTTACCCTCAGGCTGCAGAAATATCCGCCCTATTTCTCCATAGCAACTGAGCATGTTCCGCATGTGTTTGGGCCTCAGCCTGGGTGGGATGTGCCCCAGATAGACTATCCCAGGCGCAGTCTTCTTTTTTGAGGACTTCTCCTTATCTTCATCTTTATCCTCATCTTCTCCTTGCGTTCCGTCGTTTTCTTCCTCCTCAGTCTCCACATCGCCTTCGCTCCCCGCCTCCCGGCTGTCCTCGAGCTCTTCAGTCGCACTTTCCTCCATCTCACCAGAGGTGTCCGTCACCGTGGCCCCTCCCACCTCCAGCGCGGTAGCCTCCTCTTCTGTGTCCGACATTCTGTAACGGTCCAGCACAGAAGGGGATTAATAACGTGACACCCGGACAACTTACAGAAGAAATCTGAGAAAATGAACATCCCTTCCTGGCCATGAAATTTGTTATTATTATCTGACCCATTCCTTTCCACGTGCGTCCCGTGTGTGTACTCGTGCGCATTTCTGCAACCAGCTCTATTAGTTCAGCACATCTCTTCTTATGATATAAAAGCCGCGGCGTTTGCATTTGCAGGCCACCTATTCAGCTTGCGGACACATCGGAGTCTGAAGAGGGGTAACTTAGCAGAGAGTCGCTGGTGTAACTAACATCACACACGGACGACCCCATCCCAGCAATGCTAGGGTAGTAACTACTACATACTGCATTGTCACAGACCAGATTCGACGAGGAGCCCCATCCATACGCTAACGTTAAAACGGCAATCCATTCACAGATCAGCCACCAGCAGCCCCAGCTGCGCAAATTATAATAACACAGGGAAACATAATAAAATGAGGCCATTATCGCAGATTA
This sequence comes from Anguilla anguilla, assembly GCF_013347855.1. Lineage (NCBI taxonomy): Eukaryota > Metazoa > Chordata > Actinopteri > Anguilliformes > Anguillidae > Anguilla > Anguilla anguilla. The sequence continues at coordinate 4,063,455 of NC_049211.1, forward strand.
GATTGACTACTTTATTTTAAAAATGAAACTTATTAGTTGAAGTAAAAATCACAAGTTCAACAAATCCACAGAAATTGCACTGTATCGAATATGAGTGTCCCTTAAAACAGGCAAGCCGGAAATAATGCACACGATAGACCGGCGTTACTCCAACACGCGCAGCTCAATATGACTAAGGTACTGATAATTCACTGGATAAATTCTATTTTTCGATTGTATCAACTAACCCGCGAATTCAGTTTAGTTGGAATTGTCTTACCTCGCTGAAAGGCAATACTTCGTTCTGCAATACTCTTTCTAATGCATATTTTAGAAAGTATTAAAACGTGTGTTTACGAAAAGTCGCTTCAGCCATGATTGCACACGTGCACAGTGTCTGCTTCTTCTACTTCCTCATTGAGGCGGATTGTAAGCCCAAACTGGTTCATTACTGCCACCTACTGTGTTGGAGTGTCAAGACTAAAATTACACTAAACCCAGTTTATCCTTGTTGGCAAATTTCGTTGACCAGCTGCTGATAGGGTTCAAGTTTCCATGCATGAAACCAGAGAGATCTCGTTTGTAATTTTACATCGCAAGTACTGTTATTATCTTGTATATTTTCATTTAGCACCATACGGCCCTGAGCATTCAATGGATTAATAAAAAGAACGCGGCCTAATCCAAGGCAGTCAAAAGATGACATGGCAATAGGCTAGACATTCTCCAGGAAAGTAGTTTTGGGTGTTCTATTTCACTCATGGAAGACTAGACAAGAGAAGCACGTGTCCGTATAGGGAATCTATTCGGGTCAAAAGCGTGCGTGAAGAATTAACGACGCAAAAACTATACCGATGTTGACAAGTAACACTGTGTAGTGTATGAGCCAAAACAATTATAATATTTTAAAATCAAATTTGCGGTTGAAATGCATCGTATCGTTAAAATGGATGCTCAATATCTCGCCATGCCTCGCACCCATATGTATGACAGGCTAGCTCCACCCCTGCTAATTATCTGTATAGTGTCCTAAGTATACATGGTATATGCTGTCCACGTTTCCAGGGTCACAGCGATCTGATTTATTCAGTGAGTCCACAAGTATTACCATTGCACAACACAGGGTGGAGACATTACACTGAGATATATAGCTTTCTCCCATTTCTCAAACATCAGCATGGAAGTAGAGCCTTGTAGACAATAGCATTAGTAATATTACAGGATGATGTTTTTTTTGTTGTTTTTTTTAAATATCGGAATAATTTTAGTTTCATGACAAGCGACAACGTTATCCTGGAGGGATATTCAACTGGGAATACTCGTGTATTTTCAACGGCTTTTTTTTGAATGACCACCTGAGGGCAAGTAAGGGCAAAAAAAGGAAGCAGATCCAGTGACAGGAAGTGAGGTCGATCCCACCCCTGAAACCCCGCCCCTTTCTGCAGGAGGCTGCACGGGTGCTTTTAAAAAAAAAAAAAAATGCAGGGCCATGTGCCCATGGCATGTGTGCTGCTGCATTATTGAAGGGGCTCTGGTGTGCTAAGTGCTCTGCATCCCCGTCAGTGGCTCCCCCCCTCCATTTAAATATAAACCTGAGCGCTACTAAGCCTGGGGAGTCCGCTGGGGAGGGGGGAGAGCTGCGGCGTGTTTCATACTGAATATGCGTGCTATGTGTGTGTGTGAGGGAGTGTGTGTGCTATGTGTGTGTGTGAGAGGGAGGGAGAGAGTGAGTGTGTGTGTGTGTGTGTGTGTGTGTGTGAGAGGGAGAGAGTGAGTGTGTGTGTGTGTGAGAGGGAGAGAGTGAGTGTGTGTGTGTGTGTGAGAGAGAGGGAGAGAGTGAGTGTGTGTGTGAGAAAGAAAGAGAGAGAGAGAGGAGTTGGATGCATTAAGATGGACAGAAGAGAGATACACATTTGTTATTTTCTACTTTCACCAACTTGCAAGTTTAAACTCAAGTTTTGAAATTATTGGTGATTTTAGTGCATGAAAACCAAGTTAGAATCCAGGCATATTCATATAATTTCAATATTAGTTTCAATGTTAATTAGATACTGTATTTTATATTCTATTTATGCATGTAGGAACATTATAGGTTAAGTATAGGTATCATAATTATTGAGAAAACCGTCAAGACACGATAACATGATTATTGTGTTTAGAAAAAAAAGATAAGGGCCCATAAAAAATATACCGTACCTCATATCTTAAAAGCCCTGTAGAGTACATGTGTGTGTGTGTGTTCGCTGTGCTGGCTGATTGACAGCTCAAGACATGTATTTGACAGCACACTATCCACCACATCTGTAACCATGCAGAACCGCTACAGATTATAAGGGGGGGGGAGGGGGGGGGCACCACAAATCTGTTCTGACAAGCTGAGAAGGAAATCAGAGGAAAAGTGAGAGAGAGAGAGAAAGAAAGAGAGAGATAGATAGATAGATAGAGAGAGAGAGAGAGAGAGAGAGAGAGAGGAACAAGGGAGTGGGCAGCGCCACAGGAACAAAGATCTTTCTATTTTTTTATGGTTCAAATTAATATGTGTCACCATCAACAGCATCTTCTGCACATCATATGTACTGTCGTGCATTTGAGAAATGCACAATTTATCTGTTATAAGTGTTGACCTCAGATGGTTCTCGATATGAACTTGACAGCCCAGCTCTCTTGCTTACTCAAACAAGGCTTACTCAGCTTCACTGAATCATTCTACAGTGGCATAACACGGCCAGGTTAATGGCTTCACAATGTTCAAGGGGCATATAAGATGTGTGACTACTTCATTTTTACCGAAATCAAGCTTGTATGGTACTGCTTTTCCATCTCTTCTTTAATGTGGTGTCGTGCCACTTTGCACTTACTCTGATCTATGAGTCAACGAATGCAAGTATGAATCTAATGCATTTATATTGTGCAAATGTGAAAGACTTGTGATATTATGGCACAATGTTCATGTCAAACTATAAAAGGTTAGTTGAATGAAACAGCTGGATTGTTATATGAAATACTGAATATTTCTCAGCCTAGTTTTCCATTCTAAAGCAGAATGCAGGTCAAGCACAAAGCGCAAACACAGGTCTTGGCTCTGCAAAAGATAAAAAGCGTAGCAAAAACGACAGAAGAAAGAGAAGAGGAGAATAAAAAGACAAATAAAACGAGGGGGGAAAACAACAGGACAGCACGGCACCTTCCAAGAATAAAGACAGTAGAGATGGGCCTCGGGACGATGAAGCGATGCGAGCGTGTGAGCGTTTTTGTTTTCTCCTGCTTCTCCTGCTTCCTCTACCCACCTAAAGCCAGCGAAACGTGAAATGGAGCGGAGAGGTTTTGACCGCGACCGTGTTCACATCAGCGATCCTTTCCGTGAACAGCGGGGGGCGGGCGCGCGGGCGCGCGGGGGGTGGGCGGACATAACCGCCGCTCCCGCGAAAGCCGAAGCCATCTGCCTGAAATCCCGGTGACAACACCAGTTAGAGTCATACACACCCTCGGTCCTCCTTAGCGAAAGCATTTCAGAAGCAATTAGGTGTGCCTGAGGAGCCTTCATTTCAGGGGTGACAAAAGTTGCTAATATCAACAATCGGAGGCAGAGACAGCCGCTCTCTCTCTCTCCCGCTCGCACGGAGCTTCACAGGGAGAGCACACGGTTACCCGGGAGGATTCTGGCACTAATTATTTATTTACTCGTTTAAAATATTGATTCACATAAAAAGGGATGTGCAAATGAGCAGTAGGCGGTACTGTTCTCCCCGAGACAGATGTGTAATTCTGTTCTGTGAAGTATTTTATCTCTGTATTTGCGCATGGCAACAGAAATATATGAGATTTTTTTTTGGTCTTTGGCAAAAACTGCCGAGCTCCCAAACAGTCTTAACTGCCTAAACAGAAGTCTATACTGACTAAAGCTTTCAATCTAGAGGATCTCTGACATCTCAGTAGTACTGTCTGTTTTTTTCTTCTGCTGCAAGGCAATAGTCAATTACTTTTCACACCATTCTCAGTATTTTCTTTTGCTGATATTCTTTTTCCCTCAGGTGAAAAATGTTAATATAAAATATGATATGAGAAGGTTATATGTAGTTTACCTTAACTCATATATTAAATAAATATATGTGCACTAAATTTTCCACTCCAACCCATCATAACGTTTGAGTGCAACTGCAGCTCAATCGTTTGCTTATTTCAGGTACATCTGCAACCACTAATTCAATGTGATTATGATGATGACAAGAAAGTAGTATCAAATTAGACAATGGCCATGTCATTTTCACCATGTGGGCGGAAGGTCTAGACAAACAATTTTAAAAAGACAAAATATCACAAGATACAAAATAATGAAAACCCAGGTCTTGTGATATGGTCATGTGACCATCTTCTCACACGCTGCTGTTCTATATTGACTGCCGCAGGGCACCTGTAGCATATCATCCCAAGGTACCCCAAAAAAAGGAAGTAATGATAATTGTAGCATCGATACCGATTTAGCCCATCAAATAGATTTAAAAGATTAAACATTGATTGTAGATTTCTGCCCTGCAGGCAGTTGAACTTCCAAATTTTGAATGTAGCTGAGTGCGCACACTCTGCGTAGAGCCAGGGGGCGCCATAGCAGACGGTTACTAGGCCCAGCAGTGAGTCTGCACGCCTGTGCATTCCATGGTCGGGGCTGGCGGGGTACCTGCCGGGTCCTCATCCACCAGAGACTTGTAAAATGAGAGAGAGACAAACCCGCAGCCTCACAATGGGCCTCGTTCACAAAACGTGCGTATGATCATATTTGATCGTAACCCGCGTGTAAGAACGTTTCCAAGAACATTTCGGCATTCATAATTTTTTTTCTCTTCTTATCTGTATTTGTTCACGGCTGATTCCTTATGCAAATCACACGAACGAGACTGTGCATAGAATTTACGGACGGCCAGCATTCATCATCTCACACACCTGGGATGTGCACAAAAACAGCAGTCTGTGCACGTGTCATGAATCACATATTGTTTTTTGTTTTTTTTCTAGGAACATTTTTACAAGTACAAATGTAAGAATTATTTAAGAAAGGTTTTGTGAATGAGGCCCGTTGTGCTGGGGCCTTCCCGCGGGAGGGTGACCATGACTCGGGTCCACTCATGGATGGGACCCAGCCGTGGATCAAACTGCCCAAGACAGGGAGACAGGGGGGAGAGAGCAGGCACCAAAAATGGGGTAAGGAGCAGCAGGATGGACGGAGGTGTAACCCCTTCGACCTGCCACCCAACAGAAGCCAGATAAGAATAAAGCTGCAGAGCGAAAAATAAAAAAATAGCAAGACAGAACTACGCGCATTTAATCACCCTCTACCTATGATGAGTTCTTCATCTGACTGCCATGCAGGAGTTCCCCCCCTTATACCTTCAGTATAGATAGCTTACGGGCCAGGCCACCATAGAGTAGGGAAGCTATGCTAAACATTGCCTCTGTTCACGTGTTTCGATGGGACTTTCAGAGGTTGCAGGTATCTAGACGATAGCGGCCATTTTATTTGATAAGGAATAGAACTAAAGTGCTAAGACACCATCTGTCTGTCTGCATCTGTTCTAATGGAACAACAATATTATAGTTCAGGTTGGACACTGATCTGATTTGGAGCAGGAAGTGTGCCAACTGAGAGGAAACGAACTGACAAACAAAAGGTTTGGTTGTATGTGAGCAATACCTTTTGGGGGTGTTCTTGGTCTTTAGTCCTTATAGAATGCTGAGTAGCCTATTTTCACAGAATGCTTCCCTCTCTGTTCTGTATTTCTGGAACACAACATAAACTAGCTTCCCATTGGTAGGCCACTTTATGTATTTATTTATGTAAATGTGTACGTATTATGCTAAACATGCCACAGCAAATCATCAAGCAATGGAGCAGCTCCCAACAGCGAGACTATTTACGGACTATTTTATAGTTTGACCGAGACTACGACAAAAGGTTAAAGGGAAGCTGAGAGAGGTTTACTGCACCTTGAGTAGCTAGCAGTGCTAACGTTAGCGGTGGGAAAAACAAGACCAGGTCAAAACCTAGTATATGGCTGGACCGGCCGACCAATGGAGTAACTTCATAACTCGGCCGACCAATGGTGTAACTTCATAACTCGGCCGACCAATGGGGTAACTTCATCACTCACTCAGTCACAGACATTCGCGTTTGTAGGGCTGGCCCCGCTGTTGCGGTCCAGCCAAAAATAAAAGTGCAGGAACTAGGGTGAACAGATGAGGAGGGGAATAAAATACAGACAACCACGTATTTTGGGGGGGGGGGGGGGCGATTGTGTGGAGGTGGGGGTGGGGGTGGAGGTGGAGAATGTACTTAGGGCTTACAATAAGTAGCCGGGCAAAACATGGAGGTCTGCTCCGGCTCACTTCCTGCATTGAATGCTAGCATAAAACGGAACCGGAGACGGTTTTATGACACCGAGGGCTATGTGTTGATGTCAAAAATCCTGGAGCATCTCCTCCGTTCATGAAAAATTAATAGTTTTTCGACGGCAAACTTTTTTTTTTTTTTTTTTTGCTTTAAAAACACAAAAGCCGTGCTTACTTATGCATGGTTTCACTGAGGATAAGGGCAGGAAACTCAGCTCTGGCAATGACTCCCCTCTCCCTGAAATCACACAATTCTTGTGCTCCCTTCCACTTATTTATTTTTAATGCACAAATTATTGTTAATTTTTTCGTTCCTCCATTAACACTTTTATCTCTATCACTGGGCAGATGTAATAACAGCCCAATGGACAGAGAAGAATGAAAGCGTATGTTTGCAGTTAATATAATTTGCTCAAAAGTATAAAAATTCATAGTAAAAATGTCCAAACAAAATGCATATTAAAGTATATTTTATTTTGGCATGGCACTGTGGGACAAAAATCCCGGTAGAGACCGTAAAATATCCATTGGTGATCCAGCTCTAACAAAGTACATTTGAGTCCAGTAGGGACCATAGGCACTCTGAGAGTTGATTCATTACTGAGCATTTTTATTGTGTATTGTGTTTATGTGCACCCATGATTACAGAGTACTTTACATACCATTAAAAGCAAGCCCCGGTCCATTGTATACTATATCATACATGTGCAGGTAGTTCAGCCAGCAAAAGGAATCCAAATGGCAAGTGCAAAAAAAGAAAGAAAAAGAGAATGGACGGTCTCTGTCAGCCAAGAATGATAATATTTGGCATGTATTTCATATTTATATATTAACCTACAAAATGGCATCGTCACACCACTCATTCACATGCTCATAAACACACGCATCGCACACTTTTAATCCAAATCTGCACCCATTAGTGCAGCAGAGTGAGAGCGAGAGAGAGAGAGAGAGAGGAGGAGGAGGAGGAGGAGGGGGGAGTACGGAAAACCAGGCTTTTAAGAGATTTGACAGTGATTTGTAGCATCACAGTAGTGAGGAATGTTGTGCTTTTTTATTTGAATTTGACACGATTCCGTCATGAAGCCTTGAAAGCCAAAATACTTTTTTCACTGTTTAAAACTAGAACTAAATTAAAAGATGAGTTAAAATGCTATTTGTAAGATTTAAATGCATTTTTTATGTGTCACTGATTGGGACGTGGAATACTTGAGATGGAAGTGGCTTTCGTAAATCCTGCAGTTTTCACTTGCACTTCGTAGTGGGCATAATTTTCACAAGCATTTAATTTGCATTTCGGGATGTTTGATTGTTCTCCAGGAAACCGTGACTTTGAGAAACGACGAGATGGCACATTCAGGTAGGCTAAGTACTGAAACTATCTTTTTTTTCTCGCACCCTCATCAAGAGCATGGGCTACGAGTTTCTCCACTTCTATTTAAATTCACTGAATTATTCGCACAGCCGAATAATTGAGTTAGAATGCTTTCAATCAATATTTTAAATAACTGGGAATGATAATGCAAAAGCAGGAAATAAAAAAAACAATAATTATGAGTTACATCATTTGCTATGTATGAAACAACTCCGCTGTCTGTTGTATCCGCATAGAAACCCGTCCAGCCAACCGGTACGAATGTTCGGTAAGACATTCAATTGCCTAAACAGTTCACTCATACAGATGTTCTGTTCAGCTGTGAGGATATTTAACGTGGCCGAAGAGTTGTTATTTTTCACACTTGCACAATGACAAGGAAAGAAATCGCGTGAATTCAAGAACTGTCGGTCTATTTTCAATTAGAGGTTGCAACTCACAGTAGCCTACTTGCGCAGAATAGTGGCGGATTGCCAAGTCTGAAACTTGACTGAAAGTTTGGTGAATGCTTACCATAAATAGGTCAAGCTAAATTATGACTGCGACTACTAGAGGATATATTTTGAATTAAACAGACCAATACCAATGAAACGACTACCAGAAACAAACGTGTATTTGCAGATTTTTCAGATGTAATTATGTTCATAATGTTATGATTCTTTTCTTAAAATGCTTGAAAATGTTCCTCACCTGTTGTACAGTAGGCTATGCCAAATAGCCTATGGTCACTGGTGTCCGCTAAGTCAAACGAGAAAGCCCACGCAGTAACGGACGCTGTAACTAATCGTACATTCTTATATCATAAGCAGCCTACCTCGAAAATTACTGAAGACCCATCAGCGAGTAGTTACAGCATATAGCTTCAGTACGGAAAAAAATCACCACACATCACACACTTAATTTACGGTCACACTTCACAGTGGACTGCATTAAACAGTAGTTTTTCTTATTTGTTGTATGTCTGAGGGCTATACAAATGCCGGAAATCGTATTCTGAGTATATATGAATAAGAGTAAGAATAAGCAGCCTACCGTATAGGTCGCAGCATAGCCTACATCCACAGCCACAGCGGAGTGAAGACTGATTTTGGCCGCATGCCAAAATAGTACGTCTTTTCATGATGTGAACTTGCAGGAACACAGCGTTTAGCGTATCAGTAATTCATTAACGTTCACGCTTTATATAAGGTACATTTTTAAATGACCTACATGCCCACTGCCTTTGAATAATACAGCGTGTAGGCTACTTGGCGCGGTGCACATCATTGTAATAAAGCAGTATGAAACGCTGCAATGTTATCTACAGTAGTGATGCAGACAAGGATGCCGGTATGATGCTAGGCTATGTCCCTGGAAAACAGTATCATATTCCATAACGGTGAAGTAAAAGGCAAGGCATGAATTGCGTTAGTAGACTATATAACACCATCTCAATGGAGTTGAAATAATGAAAAGTCTGAGATCACAGGCAAAGAACCACCTTTTACTCCTCTTAGATTTGAAGTTCATTGTTTAGTGCTGTACTTAGTCTCACAGCGTAACTTTGTCCAGTTCTTGAATGGCTAAAAGGAAACGCACTGTCAAACCGCTAGAAAGCATACGTCCAATAAAGTAGGTCAACAATTGCATTGCTTGTTTTAAAAATATATATATTCCCTGCTTGAATATGTATTTTTTCCCCCTATTAAGTCTGTATAAGCATAATGTGATAGCATTTTGGTTGATGTATGTATTTGTTACTGGTGCAGAAAGTCAATGTAATTTCTGTGACCACGAGCTGGATATTACAGAAAATGCGCCCGGGTTTAGGGAATTCTGTTCGGTCCCTGCAGTTGTTTTCACGCTGGTGAATGCTTTAGAATTCCTTGGATGCAGTTGGATTTGCCAACACATTCCCTCTCAGTGGCAAAAGGATTCCAGAGAGCATTCGTTTACATCTCATTCCATATGTGAGGTTGATGGTTCCTTCACTGACTGGTGTTCAGAACTATTAAGAGAAAGTAAGTACTAGCCTATTAAGTCAGTACTTTAGCTTAATACACTGTTCTGGTATGTGCCTTAGAACAGCTATTTAGCTACAAAAGGGAGAGGGACAGATTGAACATTTATTCAATAATTATCCCAAACCTGTTTTTAAAATTTCTGATTAGCATGCATTCCATTTGAAATAACAGAGCTCCCATTAGCAGCTGAATCCTCAGTACTTTATGTATCCCATGAACCTCTGCCTTTTATTATTCAGATTAAATTTTTTGCTATTTCAGTCATAATGGGGAGGGGGGGGGGGGGGATCTGATCTCTTTGTTGTCATTTAAATTATTTAATGTGAAGCGCACAGATAACATTGTTTAAACAGTTTCAGATTCGGCACTTTTAGATAAAGTGTAATTAGGTGCTCATGGGTGATGCTTATTAAAACTGTAAAAAGAATTCACATTGCTTTAAAAGTACCCAACTGCCACTTGTTCCCTATTTGCTATCAATGCTTGAAATTTCGTCCAGTATTTGATTTTAAAAAAAAGAAAAGAAAAGTGCATTTAAGCTCCCTATACAGCTGAAAAGATATAGATTTTCTTTTACTTGTACAGCTTTACAAGTCTGTCTTTCGCCTGCTTGACCTGACCTGGGCACTTGTGCATGTCTATTGATCTGCGGTGTTAATTATGCATGTATTTAGTTTCATTATACTGACAGGATAACCTGCAGGGCAGTGGACATATCGACCACATAATTCCACTTCTGATGAAATGTTTCTCCTGAACTGAAATATGGATTGGGTGACTTCCAGCAGAACCACGCTGGGAGAGAGAGAAAGAGAGAGAGAGAGAGAGAGAGAGAGAGAGAGTGTCCTGTTATAACTCGGAAAAGACGTCGCTTCAGGACATTCTCTTGTGGTGCTTTATGGGTCTACACAGCCCTTTGGCACTTTCTACAGCGTGTTTCTGTAAACCCTGTGGAGAGGAGGAAGAGAGAAAAAAATTCATCAGCTCACAGCATTGTTGCATTTTACTAAAAGAAGCTGGGTTTAAAAAAAATTTTTTTTTTCAGTTCAGCTCTCAAACCACCCCAGGCTGTGGATAAGGAGTGTATCAGCGATGGAGGGCTGTGACGATGAGCTGGGTTGCTCCATCGTCTGGTTCTAGAACATTCATTGCTGCTGTCCGTTCAGCACTCCAGTTGCCTTAGCCAATCAGAAGCGTCGTAGGCCGTGGGAGAGCACCAGCCTCACTTACTGTACAGCCTTCACCACAGCTTTGCTTCTCATTGCTAATCACTGGCTGCTGCTGCTGGCTGTTCCTCACTGGCTGCCGGTGCTGGCTCTTCCTCACTGGCTGCCGGTGCTGGCTCTTCCTCACTGGCTGCTGCTGCTGGCTCTTCCTCACTGGCTGCTGCTGCTGGCTGTTCCTCACTGGCTGCCGCTGCTGGCTCTTCCTCACTGGCTGCCACTGCTGGTTCTTCCTCATTGCTGCCGCACTCGTGGGGCTAACCTAGTCGTTTGTGTCTGTGTGTTTCAGCGGGAAAACCTAAGTAGGGATCAGCCAGCTGAAACACACAGAAGCAGGGGTGGTCGAATCAGATGTATAGGGGGCATGAAACTACAACCTGATTGGCTCAGATTACTAGTAATTTCTATTGGCTCTCCATTGATTAGATTGGTTGGCGGGATTTCCAGCTGTTGGGACCACTTTTGCAGTTCACCGCTTTTTTTTACTAGCTTATTGCTACAGGTCCCATAGGCTTGTTCTTTTGATTGACAATTTTTATTTGTTTTTAATACAATGGTCAGAATACAGGGGAAGGCTGTGGAGTAGAAGAAAAGGTTTTTGGACGCTATTGTCTTGAAAAGGGCATAACCAGAGATAGTATATAGTTCGTAATAATTGTCAGTCAACTAACACTCAGTTGTTGCCATAGTCCTGGAATATCCCATTAATGCCCAGTTTAGCTCAGACCTGCTGACCGAGAGGACGATGACATATGGATGATGTCATTGCCTTGCTCTTCACCTATTGGACAGCTATTCCTATTCTGTGGACCAGGGCATTGTCATCTTGAGACATTCTGAGAACGGGGTGCTTTTATCTGTAGTCTACACGGCACTGAAATCCAAACTGAGAGAAAAATGAATAATCTTGGTAAAACTGGATTAAACAAAACTTTAAGAACTCTACTAAAACATCCCACCTGTAATACATCCGTTGTCTGCAAAGGTTCCATATCAATAAAGCATTTGTTTCATGAGTGTTCAATGCCGAGAGAATGGTTTCCAGGAATCCATAAAGAACTAGTGTTCTAGAAAACACTCAAAACACCAAATATCCCCTGAATTCGACAGCAAGGCAAAACACAGTTTACCTCTTGCCAGCTCTAAACGACACCGCAGAAACAACCGTAAAAAAACACAAAGCAAATTGCAAATCTCTTAATGTAAGACGCTCGTCGTTTATCGTCGGACGCGTTTGGCATTCTCCGGGCTATTACGCTCATCCCGCTGGATTACATCACGGGTCCATGTGACCTTCCAGCCGGCGGTTTAAGGGCCATAAGAGATCGTCATTTCCCCCGTCAGGGCCGTGAGTTAATGGTACATTAGAGCCCCCCCCCCCGTCCACTGCAGCTGCGTTCCAGCTGTTTTCGCTCGGTCAAATCTTCTTAGGGAGCCCGATCGAAAGGGTTGTGACGTGCGGCCCGTGAGGTGGACCGGATTTTCGATGAGCAAAATGGAGTTAACTGAAAGCTGCGGTACGGGCCTTCTAGTTTCCAGTCGGCTTCAGTGTCAGTTTGACTGTTCAGAGACTGGGCAGCGTGGGATCACCAGCCTTGTTGTGCTCTTAAGTAGGCACGCATGGGAACATGGACAAAATTTTTAATTTGCTTTTTAAGGACAGGAACAGGAAGTGTCTGTGGCAGGAACGCAGGAGGACCTCCAGGAGACTCCTTCTGTGCCAGAGTACCCTCGCTCTCTGCCTGCATAACATTCACTTCCAGTGGTCGAGACCCACTCACTGTAGCAATGCGGTTTTTATTAATAATTTAATTCAATAATATTTTATGTGGGAGATTTATGCAGTTGCTGTTAATGCATGATTACTATGATAATTAGGTGTCAGTAGGGACACCACCAGGGATTTGGGGCTCCCATGAAAATGTGTTGTGTTGGGCCCCACCACCTCACGTGTTCTAATATTTTTTTGAGGGCCCCTTTCAGTCAGGGCCCTTGAAATCATCCTAACCCCCACCCCCCCCCCCCCCACCACCCGCCACTGGGTGTCAGTGTTGGAAAGGGTTAATTCTGTGGCTTGGAGATGGTGATTGCGGTGATCACGAACCATATGGTGGCGGTGGGGGGGGGGTGATCAGGTTGGGGGGGGGGCGGTGTGCATCTTGCATTTAGGATGGCCGTACTTTTCCTACATTTCATATTTTTATGTAATCATAATCCACATTAGTATAGTGCTAAAATCTACAGCCTTTGTTAGACTGGTTCGCTAGTTTTTGATGCATGACGTGAGAATCATTTGGAAAAGGTTCAAAGGAATGACTAATCCCTTGAACGCGTATGGCTTACAGTGCATGACAAATACACAGGCCCTGCTGGGAGAGCAGTGCAGTGGCGTAACCTTCTTTTGGGCATTGAATTACTCATGTATGTATCACAGTGTGATATAACATGGCAACTAATCCCACTCATCAATGCTATTTTAAACATCACTACTTGTCTGTGTGCATTACAATTTGCAATATTGCAATTTGAGTTATTGACAGTTTTGTATGTAAACAGAGTCGTACGCGTTAGTTTGGGGGGAATCAGGGCGACGTGTCTTCCCCAATATTTGCATATAAACACTAGTATGCTTGTGAGACCTGACGTTGGACTATGCAAGACAAGGTGGTCCCCCTCAACACTGAAATGAGACCTATGCCTGTACACAGAGTCATATATACATGTATATATATATATATGTATATATATATATATATATATATATATATATATATATATATATATATATAAAATGCACTTCAATGAAAATCTATTATTGCCGTCCTGTGTTTGATTGTCATAGCACGAAGACTATAATAATTTGATGCTTTGAAATGAGAGGGTGGGAGAGCTCTGAAGCAGCGAACTCTCCCTGACCCCCATTCGAAGAGTAATTTCTTATGCAGATCATGCGGCATGCACTGACAGCTATGCGCATTATTAAATATCATGAATTACGTTGGTATCAAACACTAATTCTATCATCTGACATTTTTTTAAATTACCTTTCTTTCTTCGAATGGTCAGTGCAGGCCTTAGCGTTTAAGGAGGCCCAAAGCAGGACTTGATTTGGGAGCCCCCCCCCCCCAAAACCTATCCACCCCCCTAAATTATACATAAATATCAGGATAATATTTCTACACTGTCCTGTCAGACAAACGTGGCAGATTAATGGAGTCTGACAGTGACGGGGTAGATGGACTCCCAAGGTGGGGGTGCCAAAACAACGCCCCGGTCCCTGGTGCAACACCCCCACTACCCAGAGTCCGCCATCGAGCCCTGACTGTGGCGGGAATGTCATCTGTGGCGGGAAGCCCGGTGGGGCGGCGACGGCATAGTTGGCGGTAATCTAACTGCCAGGGAGGGCGGGGTTCTCGCTGGCTCATCACACTAGCCGGAGCTAGCCGCCGGCGCAAACTCCACACTGCACAGCCGATTAGGGCCACAACCCCATCCCTGCGCCCGGTGTCCTGGCTAAATTCCCTTTCCTGGCTCTCTCAAATTGCCACCTAATCATCCCCTGATTTTTAACTGGCTAAAAAAAATGCTCTGTCCCTCTCCACCTCCAGCTAATGTGTGCGGTGAGCATTCTGGCACAAAATGGTTGCCGCGCATCACCCTAGGTGGGTGCTACACATGTGTAGGTGAGTCTCCCACTTGCCTATCACTGTAAAGCACTTTGAGCGTTCGGAAAAGTGCTATATAAATCTAATGATTCATTCATTCATTCATTCCCACAATTTGAGTTTAACCGGCGAGTGTGATTTATGTTGGAGCACTTTGAGGCCACAGCAGTGTTCTCGTTTAGGCCCCCCCCCCCCCCCCCCCCCCCCCCCCCCTTAGGGCTGACCATGCATTTAGTTGATCTGGTTGGGTCTCGTCCCCCCCCACGTGGCGACACTTTGCTTGGTGCCCTGCTCCTGCGCGAAGAGGAACAGGTGTCTCAGTTCTGCGCAATGCGTACAGCATGCTCGTCTCAGCTCTAACTACAGACGGGAAATGTTGCATTTCTTCAACTGGCATACAAAAAAAAAAAAAAAAAAAAAAAAAAAAGAAGAAGCTAAATATTGATGACACTGAGCTACAAATAAGCAATTATGAAATGAATTAGGGCCCGGTAATTAATTTCTGAAATTTTCATCCGGCCTGGGAGGTTCACCGCGGGAAGAGATTTACTGTCTCCTCGTTAACGTCTGAGAGGAACACGCTTTTCTGTCTCTAATTCTCCCGAATTTTTTTCCTCCCATCAAAATGCTGTTATTGCATGCAGGACATTAAGGCTAAGAAAGGGCAAGGACAGTCTCCCCGTTTCTCAGCGTATATAAGATGTTTTAAAGAAAACGGATAATACGTTAGTCCTATTTCACCTCGAGCCAGCCTGCCCTTTTTACAATAGAACAGGAGAATATCAGAAAACAGATGTATTATTTCTCCCCAGGCAGATGTGTATGTAAATAATACACATGAGAAATGAAGTCAATAAGCATGACTTCAAAGATCAAATAAAGCATGGATGTTGTGGGGGGGGGGCGATCAGGGGGGGTGAACTAAAATTGACGGCTCAGCCAAGTTACAGTCAGATGTAGGGCTCATGCTACAGCACGACCTGGACGTCCTCTCCCTCTTCAGTTCAGTCAGAGTAAGCGTTCGTATTTAACACCACACTCTGGCGGGGTTCGATTGGCGGGGGAACTTGTGATTGTGGACTGTTCATATTTTTAACAGTGAACAAATTGATTGTCAAAAAGATTCATCAAAAACATTGCATTGGGCCCACCCATGCTCACCCTCACTCAACCATGCCCACCCTGGCTCACCCATACTGACCCATGCCCACTCATGCCCACCCTGGCTCACCCATGCCCACTCTAGCCCACCCTGACACACCCATGCCCACCCATGCCCACCCTGACTCAACCATGCCCACCCATGCCCACCCTGACTCACCCATGCCCACCCATGCCCACCCTGACACACCCATGCCCACATATGCCCACCCTGGCCCACCCATGCCCACCCTGACTCACCCATGCCCACCCATGCCCATCCATGCCCACCCTGGCCCACCCATGCCTATGCCAGTGATGTAAACATGGCTTTAAACATCACTAAGAAAATAAATTCAGTGAACATGTTGCTTTCCTCTTTGCTCTCTGCATACAAGGCACATCTGTCAAGTTAGATTTAGAAGAGTGACATTAAGTATGCAAAATCTGACAGTATAATCAGGGCTCACTGCTGCAATTACAAAATGATGTATACAATGACATAAAAAGTATGAAATATTTAAAATGTACTCTGAAAATTCTAGGTATATCAGCAATACTTTGATAATTGTATGAATGAGCTTGTGTCAAATTAGCTCTTACAAAATGTTCCATTTTACGACTAGGAAATAATGTAGCGATGAATAGTTTGAGATTGAATACAAGCGGGTTGTGTTCATGAAAAGCACTTTCAGTACTGGAAAAAAAAAATCACTGTTGTGGACTGTGAACAACTAGAAAATGTTACTGTGAATTTTGTAGGTACACAAGTCAGTAACTGATTTTGAGCACCATCATCCAGCGTTATATTGGCTTTTGCACCATGAAGTGTTCTTAGTGCAAAAGATGATTTTTCACATCTAAACCGACAAATCAGGTGCAGAATTTATTTTCAGTCAAACTTCGGGGAATACTGTTCAGAATGTAATATCGTGGCCATCCTGGCTGTACAAGGACAAAATAAGTAAAACATGAATAAAAGATACAACTGTGAAAATGTTTAAATATCAATCTTGTCAACATCCAAACCAGAAGCGTCCAGTAAGTACAGTACTAGTGTTAACACACCGTGGGCATTGTATGCAAGCAGACATTTTAGCTGTCTCCAATGTACAGTTGCAATGAAGTGAACAAATCACACATATTGATAAAAATCCAATGAAAAACCTAAAACACAAATACATATTTTAAGAAGCACTGTGTTTTATTGATGCTGTGGGTGTAACTTTACAGAGTTGAAACAATATTTAGATTCAGTGCAACACTGACCCGTCTTTTGACATATCCTATCCCCCTACAGTAAAATGTCCCATGTTAATTCAACACTATCTGCCCCAATGAGGACTGACTGTTACCTGTTAGAGTTGAATTAACACTGTTAGAGTTGAATTGACACTGTTAGTGTTGAACACTGGACATTCAACAGTGTATCACTGAACCCTTGATCATTGGCTGGGTTGAAATTTTATTTTTGTGTCTTTCCTTTGTCTTTCATGTATATAATTTCCCTGATGGGATAATAAAGCTGAATTTGAACTTGAATTTGAATGTTTCCCTGAAAAAAGGTAAATCAATTCTCAGCTAATGCCAGCAAACGGTATGCTGTTCCTACTGAAATATTACAGTTGAGAATGCTACAGCTCTTGAGGCTGATTTTCGTTCAGGTAACAAAACAGAAACAAGTGTGGGATGGAATAGATCTACCCTACCATCTCACCTCCACTGTCTGCCTTCAGGGAGTAACCAACAGATGAGAGAACGGACAATCAAGTCAAAGGTTTTCGCAGAAAGAAGAGATGTGATACACTTAATAACCGAATAGAGAAAAGAACCCCGATTGTCTTTTTTCAAGTTTCAACCGTTTAAAATTTCCAACGGTCTTTTCTTTTTCTTGTTTCTTACTTTGGCTTTCTGTCTTCGTTTCTGGCTGTCATGTCAATTAAGCCAGTTGATAATGACAATGAAATATTGTAAAAGAAACGCTTTTCTGAATTTCTGATCCTCCAGTTTTGGACTCATTTCAGGTCTGTGAAAGAGGAATAAGCAGTTCCGTGGACAGATACCGTTTAATTTACATTCCAGCTTTTTATTTCCTCGGATTAGCAGAGGTAAAAAGCTCCAGGGTCCATTAGTACAAGCCGTGTGCTGACAGGTTATGTTTGCGTGGAACATTTTGTTCTGGTACTTTTCTCTTTTACATCATATTATTGTGGCGTGTTTGACTGCTCTCAGTGTACTCTATTAGAAAAAAACCTATTTATTATTATTATTATTATTAGCAATGATCTTGACTGTATTTTCCCTAAGTCTGGACTACGGCCGGTTATGCGTCACCCTGGTGAGAGACGCAGTTAATGTGGTGAAAACTGGTGATGACTCTGGGGCCCCAGGTTGCATGGGGCCCAAAATGTCTGGGACTTCACAGCACACCCACCCATGCACTGGAGCTGTACCTTCACAGGACACCCACCCATGCACTAGAGCTGTGCCTTCACAGGACACCCACCCATGCACTAGAGCTGTGCCTTCACAGGACACCCACCCATGCACTAGAGCTGTGCCTTCACAGCACACCCACCCATGCACTAGAGCTGTGCCTTCACAGCACACCCACCCATGCACTGGAGCTGGGCCTTCACAGCATGCTCACCCATGCACTAGAGCTGTGCCTTCATAGGACCCCATTCATGCAGTAAAGTTGTGCCTTCACAGGACACCCACCCATGCACTAGAGCTGTGCCTTCACAGGACACCCACCCATGCACTAGAGCTGTGCCTTCACAGGACCCCCCCATTCATGCACTAGATCATGCGCACCCCCCCCCTCCACATCATATATTTTAAGAGAACCACAAAGTAGTTTGAATAAAATAATTGACAGAATTCAAATTTCCTTTTCATAATGCCCGTGATCGTTGTCGTACACTTCAAACATTGGCAATAAGCACTTGAACAATTTTTTATTTCGTGAATACATTTATTTTAGAGTGCCTGCCATTGCATTTAGACATTTTATACAACAGATTTTATACATTTATACAGACATTTATACAGAGCACACCATCCATTTGCACAGCTGGAAATTTTGACTAAAGCATTTCAGGTTAAGTACCTTGCTAGACGGGGACAACAGCAATACCCGAGCTATGAGATCAAACCCACAACCTTAGCGTTTTAAGCCCACTTCCCTAAGCATGGGAGCACTCTGTCGCCCAAAGAACGAAGCATTGCTACTAATACTACCGCTTCAGAATGCATGCTCTGCTGTGAACAAACCTGAGAATATCACACACGGACGGCAAATCTTTGCCATGTCGTAGGAGGAAGTGGGATAAGCTTTTCGAGCGGCGCGGTTTAGCGATGATATGCTCAGTGTGAGAGTGCAGCCAATGTGTGGAGTGAATGTCAGTTGTGATAACAAACACCGTCTAATACCTTCCCGTGGCAACGCTCGAGAGAAATGCCTCGGCTTTCAGAACAGCTTCCTGCTGCTTCCTGCTTTGCTGTTCGCTTGATAACGAGCAACTGAGGTCTCAGATACATATCGTTCGTCTAAAAAAACAACAACAACAAATTTTTATCAAATCATTCAATGGAATTTCTGGAGTCTGGAAAGAAATTAGATTGAATTGCTGTTTATAAAAATGTTATGTTGAGAAATAAGAAAAACTATGAGAATTCCATGAGAAAGGAGATCAAAGCTTTATATTATTTTGGTTCATTTGAATCATTAAAGATTACACCAGGACTCACAGATATGTTCTTGTTATGATGATTATGATGCTCATTATTATGGTGATTATGATAATGATGATGGTTATTATTGTAATTATTATAATTTATTAATAATAAGACTTAATGGAAACATTTTGTAGGCCACATTTCATTTGATTACTATATCTGTGAATTAATATTTTCATACGTGGCAAATAGCAATATTATTGGTATTAGTCATGCAATAATTCTATAAAGTTATGCTATACATGCTTTATTGCAGTCACACAACATACAAGCACAGTACATCTAAGCTAGAACCCTTTAGTCTTTACAATTCATGTGTGACAGAGATTTTCTGTTCTCTGATCTTTCTAAACATTTAATTATTTAAAGTTGAGTGTGTTTTTAATGTTTTTTTAAAGAAACCATATGGTTTTCTGCAAATTACATTAATGCCAGTAAATTAAGTATTCGTTATTTGCCTGACTGAAGTGATAGTCTTGAATGTGTGTTGTTCATGAGGAGCACTGAGTGCTGCTTTGTTTTGTTCAATACTGATAACTTGTTGCCCTATCAGCTTTCTAGTTCCCGATATCCTTGAAAATATTTTTGTCCAGATCAATACGAGTGCTTTCTATCTTCAAATAATCAAAACTATTGATTTTGAAAATGCTGGGTTTTTTTAAAGAAATGTAAATATAGAGTAGGATTTCGCGATTGCATGGAATGGAGGATATTTTGGGTGCCATTATACATTTACAGAGCCAAACAATGGATATTTATTTTTTATCCTTTATAAATTCAGACAGATCACTATAAGTCCATGGTAAGCTAGACTAAAGCCAGCGTCCTCCAAATTGTCGGCTGCTGTGAACCTGTAGTCAACAGACGAGGCTCACAGTACTCAAGAATAGTGCTTCACGGCTGCTTTTGATGGTATTGTTTGGTTTTAGGTGAACAGAACGGAGTCTTTGGCCACGGAAAAACTTTCTGAACAATGCCAGTGAACTTTTTGAACAACTGACTATACACTTCAGAAATTAACGCCTCAGAAATGAATTCCTAATGGCAACCTGTGTTTGATTCTGTGCCCTCCCCTCCAGCTAAATTGAAAGAAATGAGAATCTTAGTTAACATTATTTCTGTCCCTAGCTGGAAATTTTAATCACATTTAAATGATGTTTTCGTCTGTGGTTTTCAGCCGAGCAAAAGGCAAAACAACAGAACAATGCCAGTGAGCATAAAATGAGTAAGTCAAGCTGGGACTGCAGTGAAGTCAGTACCCCAACCACGGATCTGATGCAACATGAACGGGAGCATAGACGGCATTGAACCCGCAGCCCCATTTCAGGCATGTGCTTTGGGTCATTCCAAAGATGTTCCCGCTCAGTCAGATATGATCGATGGCTCCCTGCACCTAAACTCACATACCGGAAGGACCTTTTTTTTTCCTTTCTTTTCTATTTTCTGAGAACTCCAAACCCTCAAGTAGGTGGTACGCCAATGCACTTACGCAATACCTGATCAATGTTAAATCAGCTCTTAGGGTGCATATGGACCCTACTGGACTCATGTGTACTGTGTTAGAGTTTAATTAACACTGGCATTATACTGTGAATACTGGGTTACATATCTGTGTTGTAAAATAGGGAAGTGAAGGACTCAGGTTCTGTAGACACAGCACCTGCCGTTGAGATCTGGAAAGACAAGCTGATGCTTGCAAAGTAATGCTGACATCAAATCAAGTAAATGACCTAAATGTGTAATAATATGCTTGGATACTGTAATAGAACAAGTACTGTACTAGTAATGGAATAAAATCAATCAGATTTAATTCAATGAGATGATTACATTATAAATAATATTTAAATTCAATTAGTGTTACTTGGAAAATATTGCAGCATGCTGTGTCATGTAGTAAAGCAGATATAATAATCAAATTGTTTATCATTCAAGCTACAAAATATTGTTGTATATAGGTTTTATTTCTAATATTACTGTGAATATTAAAGAAAGTCAACTAGACTGACATGTTTTCAGTCACATATAGTGAACCATAAAATAGAAAACACATTGCAAAGTCATTTAACAGGTTACTGGACAATCATGTCTAAGGCAGTACAGCCTGTTTGCTATGCTACATTACATTATAAGCATTTAGCAGATGCTCTTATCCAGAGCGACTTACACAGGATTTTTTTTTACATAGGATTTACATTGCATCCATGTATACAGCTGGATATATACTGAAGCAATGCAGGTTAAGTTCCTTGCTCAAGGAATCAAACCTATGACCTTTCAGTTCCAAGCCCGGTTCCTTACCCACTACACTACACTGCTACACTATGTGACATATAGAGTCTCTACCAGAATATGGAGGAACGCAATACACAAGAAAACAATCCCCTCATGCCTGTTCGATGTGAGTGGAAACTGGCTTAGACGTCGTTCCAGGCTGTCCCACAGGCGCTTGATTGAGTTTAGGTCCTGTGATTGAGAAGTCTGTGACACGCTGTAGTGGATTTCATCAGCGCCATGCTACATTAAACAATCGAAGGGGGCTGCGCTCGCTTCGCGGATGATGGCCGCCGTCATCGTGAGAGATGCTCCTGCTCGAAAGAAACGCTCCACCGTTGGGGTGAAGGTGTTCACTCAGTGCCATTATGTAGTAATGAACATCGGCCTTGCTTTCTGAGGGTCTGAGCACCCCCCCAAAATTAGACCAGAGAAAACCGCACCCCACACCATTAACAAACCACCAGAACCTCTCACTGGTGGGAATTGGTCATGTTTCCATTTTTTTCATTCACCACCTACAATTTTTTTTTTACTGTGGCAGTTGATATTTTGAGTTTCATACATTTATCATACATAAGGAAACCCTTAATGTTTACATTTAATATGCGTTGACAATTTCCACAAACCAGTATTCTAGAATATTATAGTATTCTGATTAAAGCCAGATCTCAGCATTACCATATGCAATTTACAAACCAAAAATAATTCAGGGATTTTTTTGTTGACCATAGACCACAAATGACTATACATATATCATATAATGACAATACATTTTTGCCATCGCCAGTACACCTCCAACCGGTCAGTAAAACTGTGCCTCGCGTATGGTAGAACTGTCAATCAAAATAAATGAGCAGCATCACACGTTAGACTATTATGACAGCAACAGGGTAATTAGAAGTACTTGTATAATGGGCAAAAGAATAAATAAAAAAAATTCCTCAACAATGCCTGACGGCATTTAAAAAAAAATTTTTTTTTCTTCTTCCATCAACTAATTGCCAGGTTATTGTGATCGAGTGGCGTTGCATAACATCTGCAGAATTGCAGGTGCTGGTAAACTCCCACACTAGCCATATGCGATGGTGCGATAAGTAGCGTTACTGGATCCAAAAGGTACCTTGGAGAAACACTTGGCGCAGATATAATGACTTGATGGAGACAAAAATCTCGGATATTATGCCATTTACTGTGTAATTATACACCGCACATATGCTTTTCATTTGCAAAAAAAAAAAGTTTATTGCAATTCAAACTGTTTTATTTATGCCGCCTATTATTGTTATTAATGTTTACGTGACGTTTGGCCACCATAACAATTGCGATGACCGGAGTGAGCACGGAGAAGACCTATTTCCCGACACCAGTACCATGTAAGACGACGTCTTCCCCCCGTTGAATCCCTAGCACTGCAGCGTGGCTGCTTTTAAACCACTGCCCTAAGTGAAACCAGCACAGAGAAACACATTCTGAATGATAATTAGCATTCGGTATTAAATTTAGCATTTAATCTCTGGATGGCTGGCAGCTCACATTCAGGAACATGACGTTACGTAGCAGGCAGATAATGCCGTGCTATGCTGTGGAACGAGGCAAGGATGTAGAGAAGAATAGGGCCTTTATTGCTGCAAAGCAGGGAAGATGTGCCTTAAGCATTTACACTGTGTAGTATCAGCCAGTCACAGAGTGAAGAAATGCACTGAGAAGCCCTTTTAGGGACCACTTAGAGAGGAACTAAGGGAGAAAAAAAAAAATACAAATGAAGCATGGATATGGTCTTACGACACCAGTGCCACCAGACATATGTTTCATAAATGTAAATTTATTTAATAAATGTTTCATAAATGTTATCAAGGCTTCCCGCTACAATAAGGAAATATGAAACTAAATTGATTACCACAATTGCTGTTAATGTACCAGCTTCACCAGCACACTCTCTTTCATCCAAACCTCCATGTTCTATTGAATTATGACTCTGGATACATTGCTTAAATAACACAGTAATTACCATAGTAATTTTGAATTTCTTTATGATATCACACCTAATTTATCATTGTTCTTGTTTCTAACATCACACTCCTCATATAAAGACAAAACAGGAAGACAGCTTTAATAATTTCACTACCCATCACCTGCTAGTCGGTTGCTAGCTGCTGCTGGCTTCACTGTAACATAGTAAGAAGAAAATCTCACCCTTGCCTGTCTGTCAGTGGTAATATGTAGGGTATGAGTCATTTAATAAGTACTGAGTTGCTAATTAGTTTTCCATGCCTACTGATAGAGATTTCCTTTCCTACCATTGCTCCCAAGATGGGATGGGAACAAAGAAACATAAGATTATAAAATGAAATGCTTTATTTACAAGACAAGTGTAAAAATAGCATTTTCTTGTTTCAGATTTTGATGAGTCACCACAATGTCATTTTCTTCACCCACTCAAAGCTGTGGGGCTTCTTCTCCACAAATGAATACAAATATAGGCCATAAATGAAATGTTTGTGCCTTAACCGGTATTCGTGACCACTCCTGGATTGCTAGAATCTTCTAAATGTGTAACATGGCTCATCTAATCTCTACACTTTTTAGGCCTATAACACTGAAATAATCCCCAGTATGTGAATCAGTAATTATGTTCTCAATATGCCCATAGATGCTCCCACATTTTCAAAAAAAACAAAAAACTTTCCAACTAGCTGTTGGCTATCGCTAGCTTTTACTTTGAAGAAACTGTCACTCTCTCCTGGCTGTCGGTGGTAATGTGTATAGTATGACTCATTTATTCACTATAGAGTAATTGATGACAACTTTTGGATCTCTGCATTGTGCCACCCCCATATCAGCTGTAATTAGCAAAAGGAAGCAGCGGCTACAGGGAGTGAAAGTACTGGAGGAGAACAGTGTCCGTCAGCAGGGGTGTAGCACAAAATTCTGGGCCCTATACATGAGCAGTCTCTGTGGGACCCCTTCCTCTCTTGATCCATGTCTCTCACGCATCATTCCAGGCTTTTCGAGGGCCCTCCCCCCATTCGGGCCCTGGGTAGTCAGTCCCACTTCCCCCCCCCACTACGACGCCCCTGTCTGTCAGACGAGGGAACAGCATATAACTTATTTTGCACAGAAACATTTTTTGAATCGAATAACGTAATTCTGTGAACTATCTGGCTTTGGAAGAGAGAAGTCTATTACAAATCTGGACATTTTCTGTCAAAATATATATACCTGTAACATTCGTCTACTGCAAAAAAAGAGAATTTTCTAATATTTGAAACTTACAACATCCATTAATGTGCAGTGCAGTTGATGGTCACCTGGGACAAATGCTGCACTACTTACGAAAGGACTATGGACCATGCATGTCAATGTGTCATATTGTTTAATCATTTTTCAATAAATTTATGATCAAACATTGAACTCACAAATGTTCCCTCCAAATAAACAACAAGAAACACCAATTTTTTTTTTTACTGTCAATTCAAACTTCATTTGAATTATTATTCATTTTCCATGCAGACAGCTGTATCTGGGGGCACTTACAAACAGATCTTTGGTATATTATCCATATTATCCATCCATTAAGTGATCCATAAAATCCATCCAGTCACATCTGCACAAAAATGCAAAAATACAGAACATTTAGGCTTCAGTTCCCTTCCTTTTTTAAGTGCAAATCTCTCCCAGGCCTTCTTTAAATAAGCTAGAATGGACTATCGATATTTTCTCAGTTTTAGTGGTTAGTGGCTTAGTGGCACTAAGCGTAAGTGCATTGGCGTACCACCTATTTGAGGGTTTCGGAGTTCTCAGAAAAAAGAAAAGAAAGGAAAAAAAAGGTCCTTCCGGTACGTGAGTTTAGGTGCAGGGAGCCATCAATCATACATATCTGACTGAGCGGGAACATCTTTGGAATGACCCAAAGCACATGCCTGAAATGGGGCTGCGGGTTCAATGCCATCTATGCTCCCGTTAATTTTACAACTTTCATGTTATGCTTGTACCTCCATCCAGTGCTTATATTGCACTTGCATCGTTGTCTCGATGACGTAGCTCGTCGTTATGCATTCCTAGTTCGATTTACCATAACCTTCTTACCTAGCCTACACTTACTGTGTGAACTGGACTTACTGTGTTCATGGCTACGAATAACTGTCACATGAAATTAATATTGTACCTTATCGGTATGCGCTTATTGTACAGTACGTCGCTTTGGATAAAGACGTCTGCCAAATAAATGTAATGCATCTAATTTGCTTTGCCACATTCGGGCTGTTTCTCCTTTTCACAAGGCCTGAGAAACACAGATCTGCAGGGACCGGGCTTCATTGGCACAGGACAGAGGGAGGATTACCAGGAACACGTTGTTTTGCTAAACAAAAAAGGCTCAAAATTAGCTGCTATACTGCAGATGGAGCACGGTGGCATGTGTTTTTTCCTCTCGTTTCACCCAGAAAACAGGAAGGGAAATACTTTCCCCGGCTACATGACATACTGTAGCTGAGTGCTAATATTGATTTAATTTAATTCACCTCTTTTTGGTGTTGCGTTTGGAATTAATCCACCAATAAAAATTAGCCATAGCTTACATTTCCTATTCTTTACAAGAAGCAATGTAGTCTTCAATGTAGCCAACTTTGCATTGTAGATGGTTTTAATTAAAATGACTGAACTTTTAATCATTCACAAAATATTGGAAAAAAAAAAACAAATAGACAAACCACACTAAGAAGCATGTAGATATGCCCACACGTACAGTAACAAGGGACCACTTCACATCTGGACTGTTAAAGGCAAAACATGCTAGGAACAAAACAACATATCATATTCCACATTATCTATAAAAGTCTTTGATAAGAAAACTGTGTGCAGCAATCGTCCAAAATGCAGTAGTTCCACAGTATTAGTCATGATCATAATGTTGCTGGAACTCTTATTTTGAAATATGGTTAGACAGTGTCACATGACCTACTTATGCACAAAGTCACTACCTTGGTGTAATCTACTTAAGCAGGTTGTGTTAACGTTGAAAAATGAAATTGGTCATACACTTGAAATTAGAGTAGGACAGAACATACAATACCCATTTTCCCAGAAACAGGTGCGCAAGTCTCTAAATTAAAGCCTAAATTTTTGTTTCACACACTGAGCAGAATGGGGACAAGATGTAGTGGCTGAGCTGCTGAATCAGTACAAAGCTGTCCTTGAGTAGTACATTCAATTAGTGCTTCTTGACTTGAATGCGAAAGTGGGTCCAGTGTACCTTTGCACTCCAAAATACAAGAGTAGAACATAATTAATACTGAGAAGTATGAAAAAAACAAAACACCTGATTAAGATTCAAATACGGTTCTCTGTATTATATTGTATAGGCAGGAGAACGTCAGCTGCTGAAAGTTCAGTTTATTGCATAGAAAATCAAGAAAAATATGTTCTAAATATATTCTAAAACACCAGAGATTTGGCCCTCTAGAATGCCACTCCAGGATAT
The DNA here is from genome assembly GCF_013347855.1 of Anguilla anguilla. Classification (NCBI taxonomy): domain Eukaryota; kingdom Metazoa; phylum Chordata; class Actinopteri; order Anguilliformes; family Anguillidae; genus Anguilla; species Anguilla anguilla. The sequence continues at coordinate 4,090,715 of NC_049211.1, forward strand.
TACTCGTAGATGTTTATGTAAGTGCATAATCATTCTGTTCACAGCACCATTCACAAAATTTAACAAACCATACATTTATCATTTATCTTTTTACTGGTGCCGACCAGCCGTAGGGCATATCTAAGAGATAGAATGTTACCCAGATGTACATCCAGATGTTCCCTTTACAAATGACATTCTAGTCAACACGCGAATGAGATGAGCGTTCTGGCACAAAATGGCCACCGAGCTTCACCTTGGTGGATGGTTCACACTGGTAAATGGTAAATGGACTGCATTTATATAGCGCTTTTATCCAAAGCGCTTTACAATTGATGCTGGTGGTGGTTGAGGCGAGGTTTCCCCCCCTCCTTATCAGTGCAAAGCGCTTTGAGTGTGAGAAAAGTTCCAGAAAAGTGAATTATTATTGTCATTATTATAGGGAGTACAATGGCAAATTCTGGGACAGTGACTGAAAAAGTTTTATTTTTATTTTTTTACCATTCATCCAATATGTGTCCTTACAGCTTAAAAATTCATAATTGTTGCATGTTGCTTGAGCCCCATTAATTACTGCTTGTATTTACCCATTCATCCATCCATTATGTATACCCGCTTATCCTGGTCAGAGTCACGGGGGGTGCTGGAGCCTATCCCAGCATGCATTGGGGCGAGAGGCAGGAATACACCCTGGACAGGCCGCCAATCTAGCGCAGGGTACACACACACTATTCAGTCTCCTGCTTGTGGTTATACTTATTATTATTATTATTATTATTATTATTATTATTAGCACAACCCCAGACTGTAAGCCACAGTTCTCCAGGCTCCCACAGTAGTTTAACACTCTCTTCTCCGTGATTTTTCCCCCCCTTAGCGGCCCGAGCAGCCGTCCATACGTCCCCATCAGCTTTAATGCGCACTTAGGCTAGCCCACATTAAAGAGCGCTAAGTTGCTCCTCAGCATGCGCGCCGATGCAGGGGCCACCGCTAAGCTCTGCCGCGGCGGCGGCTTTATCTGCGTCCGCCGAGGGATCAGCCTTTCCGCGGGAATGCACGGGCATCGGTCTCCTGACCCACACTCACTATGTGTGTGTGTGTGTGTGTGTGTGTGTGGGAGGGTGGGGGGGGGGGGCACATGACCTCCCTGCCCCCCCCCCCCCGCCGCCCCCCCCCACAGCTGGTCAGAGTACCGCTGGGAGTCCAGCCCCGCTCCATTTGCGATGCAGCGTCGTTAGCTCGCGGTTAGCGCGCGGTTAGCGCCGGGCATCATCTCCATTCAGCCCGGATTGACATTAGCGGTAATATAAGCCGGTCGTAAGGGGGGGATGTGCGCTGAGCGATTCCCATAAAGCAGGGGAAAACCGCCATCGGGAATGCGATCATCGGAATGCGAGATGAAATTGATCTGGGGGGGGAGGGGGGGGGGGGGTCGAGGGGGTAGTTGGGGGGGTTGGGATGAAAGAAGGCAACCGATAGTGCTTCATAATGCGAAACACTGAGATGCAGTGCTTGGAAGCGTTCATCAATGGTGGCAGATAGGATGGTGACTTTTTGTGGGGCGAGGATGTCTGTAGCGATATTCGTAATTTCACATCGTCTGGGATCTTCCTCATGAAACATCAATATCTAAAATAATTAGGGCGGACGATCCCAGTTGGGCGATTGCCAGTTCCTCCACTCTGCGATGATACTTGAAACAGAATACGGTCCCAGAAAAGCATTGAGAGTGCAATATTGTAATAAAATACAGAAAATCTGCTTCACGCAATGAATGCTTGTGACTGTGCAGGAAACAACTGTATGTGTATATCACACAGAGACCAACAGCATCCAGACAAAGCAAAAAAAAAAAAAAGTGCTCTAATCTCACCTGAGGATATAAAATCCCTCCCTGCCTGTCCCTCCTCATTCTTCTTTCTCCCCAATTTGGACTCATGAATCCACCCCCACCCCCGCCCCCCTCACCCCCTCCTCCCCCACCAGCAAATTAGCAATGCAGTGGAAACAAACAAATTAGAGCCAGTGAGTATTTGTACACCCTATGGGCTGCATGGTACTGCGAGAGAGAGAGCCTTGCCCTGCTGGACGGAAGGCATATATATGTCTCAATGATGTCAAATGGTAGCCTGTGATACTGTTGCTAGGCAATAATGCAGCAGGAGCCTCTAACCCCTGGCAGGTTGAAGGCAATACTTATCCACCAGTGGAGATTCTCAATCAAAGCCTCAATCTATTGTGTTTTATCAGTGGAAACTCGATTTTTTCAACTCCAGACACTGAAAGGTTTTCCCTACAGATAATAAAAGAACATTAAAAAACCAAGTGTCCTAAAAAACAACAATTTATATAGTTAAATAGCCTGCTTACATGCTTGTACATGTACTATAATATGTAAAATGTACTATGTGTTCAATACCGGTTTCTTGTCGATGTGAAAAAGGTCTCCTATAATGAGTTACAGTATATTCTAGTTGTGTCATGAAATTGTTTTTGACTGCAGGAATTTCATATTTGAGTGTTATGATTAAAGTCTTCAATGTAATTACTGAAGGTCAGAGGAAAATGTCTACAGTTCCACAGCACTTCACAGAAAAATATGAGCTTTTTTGGTTAAAAAAAAAAACATTTTCAAAAATTGTAGCTGAGCATCTGAGAAGAAAGACCGTTAAAACATTTTTGTTAACCAAGGATTAGATTAATTTACCCTAAAGGTACTCTGCAGTTGATGTAGAGAGATTAATAGTCGAGTTCAAAACACAATGGAAACTGCTTTCAAGGAGAAATGATAAATGCTGAGGTACTGAGAACTGCAAATTAAAATTATTCTGAACAATAAGCATACCTGCATGTTGTTTTCCAAACTTACACAGGGGTAAACAAATGGCATATCCCTTGCCAGTAGAGTTCAAACCCAGAGTTCAACAGGTGACACTATTGTCTATTGTGCATTAACAGCTTCATTCTTTTGAAGGTTGTAAAATTACTTTTCTTCATTAATGTGGACTAGTCAATCCCTCAATATTCCAAATGCCAAATTAGATTAAAAACTCCTGTGGTTTCCTCCCACAGTCCAAAGACATGCTAATTGAAGACTCTAAATTGCCCATAGGTATGAATGTGTGAGTGGACGGTGTGTGTGCCCTGCACTAGATTGGCGAGTGTATTCCTGCCTTTCACCCAATGCATGCTGGGATAGGCCTCAGCACCCCCAAACCCTAAATTGACAATCCATTTTATAACTGACTGTGAACTTAAAACTATCTTTGCAAGGCATTTTATACACTTCATCAAAAAATATAAGTTAGGCAAATATACAATAATAATCTACATGCGAATGGTACACAGTTGTAGTTCTGACCTGACCCCGTTTCGCTCTCTGTCTCTCTCTCTCTCTCTCTCAGGTGTTTCAGATAGAAGGTAAGGCCTTTTGCTGTGCCAGAGATCACGCCGTCTCCTTTTGGTGAAGACCACGATGTCACAATTACCCACGTCTCCGTCTTGCCATTGGCATGGAATGCTCTGGGCGTTCGGGTGGAGCGGCTGTCACTCGTCCACGTGGCCCCGCCTCCTGTGGATAATGTGGGCGTGGCTAAGCCCGGGGTCTTGGGCGCACCAGGGCACCCAGCCCCACTCCATCAAGATCGAGGGCGACATCACGCTGGGCGGGCTGTTCCCGGTCCACTCCAGGGGACCGCCCGGCGTCCCCTGCGGGGAGATCAAGAAGGAGAAGGGCATTCACCGCATGGAGGCCATGCTGTACGCCCTGGACCAGATCAACAGCGACCCCGAGGTGCTGCCCAACATCACGCTGGGGGCGCGCATCCTGGACACCTGCTCGCGGGACACCTACGCCCTGGAGCAGTCGCTCACCTTCGTGCAGGCGCTCATCCAGAAGGACACGTCGGACGTGCGCTGCTCGAACGGCGAGCCGCCGATCATCCGCAAGCCCGAGCGCGTGGTGGGCGTGATCGGGGCGTCGGCCAGCTCCGTGTCCATCATGGTGGCCAACGTGCTGAGGCTCTTTGAGGTGAGAATCCCTTAAACCGGGACCGCCCAGGCATGTCCCTGGAGATCTACCGTCCAGTAGGTTTTCACTCCAACCCTAACAAAGCACACCTCATTCAACAGCTAGAGATCTACCGTCCTGTAGGTTTTCACTCCAACCCTAACAAAGCACACCTCATTCAACAGTTAGAGCAGGACTGCCCAACCCTGTTCCTGGAGATCTACCGTCCTACAGGTTTTCACTCCAACCCTAACAAAGCCACACCTCATTCAACAGCTAGAGATCTACCGTCCTGTAGGGTTTCACTCCAACCCTAACAAAGCACACCTCATTCAACAGCTAGAGATATACCGTCCTGTAGGTTTTCACTCCAGCCCTAACAAAGCACACCTCATTCAACAGTTAGAGCAGGACTGCCCAACCCTGTTCCTGGAGATCTACCGTCCTACAGGTTTTCACTCCAACCCTAACAAAGCCACACCTCATTCAACAGCTAGAGATCTACCGTCCTGTAGGTTTTCACTCCAACCCTAACAAAGTACACCTCATTCAACAGCTAGAGATCACATCCAGCTGCTAATTCGTAGGCTAGAATTAGGTTTGAAATGAAATCAGCACAGTAGCTCTCCAGAAACAGGGTTGGGCAGCCCTGCCATAAAACATTGTATGTTCCGTGTCCTTCTGTCCCACAAAGCTTTAGGTCTCATTCATACTGAAATCTCAATGATAGAAAAATCCAGGTCCAGAAAGTAAAAGTCCTTCCCACCATTTCATTCTGATCACATTGGATTTTGCTAATTAGAACACTTCTATTGCTGAATCTGCAATTGGCTGTGAATAAACCTTTCTGCTATTCATTCTAAAAGCAGGCAGGGGTGCCACCAGGGATTTTGGGTCCCTTAAAAAGACATTGGGACTCACCACCCCAGGACACCCCATCCCTGCACTATAGCAGCACAATTTTTTGAGGGTCCCTGGAATCCCCAGTCAGAGCCCTTGGAATCATCCTAAATTCTGCCCCCCTGCCCCATTCAGTGAGTTGTCATCATGTACTGCAGAAGGCTAATGATTCATAACCTGTAGGTGTATGCGTACCCAGGAAGTGTATTTTACCACAATAATAATAACTTTTACCTACGATAACTTTTCATGTGATATGAGACCTTCAAGAAGAAGAAGATTTTTTTTTGGGTTTACTGCAGACTAATTGGGTCCTTTATGGTAAATGGTAAATGGACTGCATTTATATAGCGCTTTTATCCAAAGCTCTTTACAATTGATGCTTCTCATTCGCCAGAGCAGTTAGGGGTTAGGGGTTAGGGATTAGGTGTCTTGCTCAAGGACACTTCGACATGCCCAGGGCGTGGTTTGAACCGGCAACCCTCCGACTGCCAGACAATCGGTCTTACCTCCTGAGCTATGTCGCCCCTATACGGGCTGAAATTGAGTTGTCCCAGACTTGTTTTTACTATAGGTGTTACATCGTTTATCTTGCTGCAAACCTTGTTGCTACAAACGGTCTCAGAAGGAATGTGCACTGTAGTTTGGGTAAACAAGTGCTGCAAGTCGTTGGCCAACAGCACACCGAAAGTACCCACAAACTGCTCTACAAATCAAGTGAATGAAAGTTCGTAGTGAACTGAATCAAAGGATTGGAGTTCCTGAAAATAACCGAAATAAATAACAAATGGCCTCTGAAGTCTCTGAAGTTCATTAATATTAGTAGTACAATATTAACTGTAAAACTGAATCATGAGTAGGTCGATAAATTGTTTATTAAAACAAGTGGGAGTAAAGATGCCCTCCTTGATCGCTTTGTGAAGCCTTGCTAATCCTGTCTCTGTTGAGCATGGAAAACAAGCTGACAGATATGACTCTTGCAGCAGATTTGACTTCGCACATTTGTCACCTCACATTAGGACAACTCTCTGTTGCCCGAAATGCGATTGGATCTTGCTTTCAATCTTATTGGCCTCCTCCTTCACAGTGAAGTTTCCAGTGTTGTTTCAACTCAAACTCGACTGTATACGAGTCCACACTGGCCATATGAGAGCGGCCTCACACTGGCCATATGAGAGCGGCCTGTTAGTGTTTATTTAACACAGAACATTTTACTGTTTTCTGTCTGCATCCATCCTACAGCATAATATGAACACACAACAGTACCAGGTGTTGCTTTTTTACAACAGTTGTTGAACCAAAAGCGATGTGTGTGTATAAAAGCAAAGTTTTAAAATTCCAGTACCAGTGTCTTGATAGCCGAGGCTGTTGCAGAACGCTGACTAGGGATGTTTGACTGGGCGGCCGTACAGCCGCAGTGTATTGACTGCGGGGACCCAGGAAGCATAACTAATCGTGTTTACCGTTCTGAGCAGAAGATTTCTGGTATTGTTTCAGCTGGCGGGAGATGAAGTGTCTCCCCAGTCGGATGAGTAACGACAAACTGCGCACGACGGCGGCAACGCCGTCTCTCTCCGTCGTTCTCAGTCAAAATCGTTCGCTCCAGGACCGAAACGTTTGTGTCCGCCGCGGGAAAATTTTTATTTTTTTTTACCACTGCTCCCGGGGCCTTACAAATAGGATGTGTTATTCATAAACATCGCAGTTGCTCCAAGCAAACAGCCACTGCAGTGGCAGTAAACACTCACCCCCTCCAAATGCGACCCGGACGTGTTGGCCAGACCGCGGAGTATTTCAGGCGTGTCCTTTGGCCTGAATACACAAATGAGGTGCAGAGATTCCAAAGGGGGGGGTTTTGAGCTTCAACTTTCTGTGTGGTCGTTTGTTGTTCTTGTGAAGCCGTTCTTTTCCTTGGAGATTCTCGTGCCCCCTTCCCTGTTCACTGTGTTTTGTGGCATACTAGAGTAATTTCATGTTATTTAAAACATCCCAACCAGGGCATTATGGTTTTGCATATACTGAGCTATATTGTGAACTGTAGCGCTTCACTTACATATGCCAATACGCATGCCTGTTCTGACAGAAATCATCATTTGGCTTATAAATATGTATGAATAAACTGAATTCTTGAATATCTTAAAGGCGTTTCTTTTTTAATATGCCACTTAATGTAGTCGAAGGATTAAACAGAAATCGGGAACGGAACACGGAGTTCAAAAAATTTACCCAGGTGAGGAAACCGAAAAGCTGTCACAGCCCTGGAGGATTGGGATTTGTCAGCACGTGGGGGTGATTTGTGGCCTAAATTAATGTCGCGGAGAAGACAAAAAAATTCAAATGAATCTCTGGAGAGAAAATTTGGTTGGCTGTCAGCAGGAGTCTTATAAGGTCAATGGGACTCATTCGCAAAACTTTTCTTAAATAGTTCTCAGTTTTGTTCTTAAAAATGTTCTGATGAAAAACCAAAATGGGATTCATGACATATGGTCCCCAAATGAAATTGTGTTCTTGGGCTGGGGGGGGGGGGAGTGTCCCCATATGAAATCCTGCTCTTTGGGTTGGGGGGGGGGGGGAGGGGGGGCTCCATAAATGAAACCCTGCTCTTTGGGTTGGGGGGGGGGTGAGGGTGTCCCCAAATTAAACCCTGGTCTTCAGGCCCCTCAAAGGCTCAAGCCAGCGGCACGTTCTGGGCATCTGGCAGTGAACGGCATTATGGGCCGTCGTCGTTTTGTCGTAAGACCTGCTTCTCCCACTGGTAATTGGGCCGTGGCAGTAGGAAGTACAAGATCTCCGTGACCAATTTACAGATTTGCAATAAACTGTATGCTTATTGAATATTTCTCTCCTTTTACTGCACAGGAGAGAGAGAAAAAAAATCCAATCCTACATGGGTCTTATATAAGGAGACGAAAAATCTTCATTGTAGAGAATCTTTACCCCTACCCCCCCCCCCCCCCCCCCCCCCCCCCCCCCCCCCCCCCCTTCAGTGTCACAGCAAAGACATCATCTGAATGCATGAATTTAAAATAACATTTTACAATATTATGGCCACAGTTTCTGAATGAGATTAAGCATAAAAACTCTGCGGACTGTAAACTGCAAATATATCATTTTACATTACAGCATTGCCTGCATTACTTATTACACAACAAATCTAAATAACTTACACTAGCAACATTGTTATACAGCAGTTATCAAAAGGAGACAACGTATGCAAGAAACATTTGTCTTACTATCAAGGGTGACTTAATTAATTCATAAATACTAACTAAGTACATTCTGTGCCACAAGCTTGTTCCCAATAAGTTTTAAAAGTTTAAAACAACCTTGGGGTTAAATGTAACGTTTCACTCTTGGTCAGTGTGCACTGCCTTATCTAACAGGGAGTGCTAAACAGGAAGAATACCAGAAAACCCCCCGGTATCTAGAAGCAGATCCAAACAGCAGGTGGTGCTGGGGTGGTGGAGGGTGACCGCAGTTCTGAGCAGTAGCAGCGAAGCAAGCAAAAGCAGTGCAGGCAAGCAGCAGCACTGAGAGGTCTGATTATTGGTGTAAAAAAGCACTCCATTGGTGATGTGTGCCTGTGATTGGACGGGTAAGAGAAAAGCGTTGTGTGTATGCGATTGGTTGATTATGGAAAAGCGTATTTATGCGGTTACTGGGGCCAACCGATTGGTCGGCTGTAATTTGAGTTTCCTGACAGCTTGCTTTATGCATTTGAGGGAAACTTTTTCATTTCAGCTGGACAAAAAACCTATAATATTCCCTCCGTAAGACCTTTTTTGCCAAAAATATGTTTTTGCTTTGTATCATACAAAATCAACCTATTGCCACTTATACCAGTACAGTATTAAGTGACAAAATATAAAATACATCTTTGTTATGGATGATAAAGTAAATCAGTATAGTAGCTGTCTCTGGTAATTCATGATTTATGCAAGCCCAATCATGGGCATATCAGAGAAAATCTAATGGAATCAATAAAGCAAGGGACTGTACTATAGAGGTATTTACTACAATGGGTTCCATGATTGTTTCTGTGGTAATGGCTCATAGCTCAGGAGGTAAGAGCGGTTGACTGGCAGTTGGAGGGTTGCCGGTTCGATCCCCTGCCCTGGGCGTGTCGAAGTGTCCTTGAGCAAGACACCTAACACCTAATTGCTCCCAATGGGTTGAGTGGTACCTTGCACGGCAGCCTTTCACCATTGGTGTGTGTGAATGGGTGAATGAGAGGCATTAATTGTAAAGCGCCTTGGATAAAAGCGCTATATAAATGCAGTCCATTTACCATTTAATGGGTCAACAGCAGGCAGCCATTTTGAATGTCATCAGCACTGTGGGTCGATTGGGCCTGATAGACATTGTTACTCTACAAATACAAAGAAGGATGATTAGTGTTTTCCCTATTTTCTAAAAACTAAAGGGCAGACTTCATCAGGAGTGTCATAATCAAAATGGAAGCCATGAAGGCATTCAGAAAAGTCCATGTTTCAGACCGTTTGAAATGACCGTGCTGATCTTTGTGGTTTCTTTGACTTAACCTTTCTATACTTTTGTTCTATTTTCCCCACTTCATTAAACCTTCTAATTAGAAATACTTGCAATGCTTTGATGGCTGAGAGGATTTTTATTTATTTATTTATTTTAAGAGAATGAAAAAAGGTTTCAAACAAAAGCCATAATTAGTCTATTCTAACAACTAATCGGTACCCTTTTACCTTATCTGGCATAGATACAGGTGACCCAAGCTAATTTTCTCTCTGGCCTTTGTGATGTAAATATGTTCTTTGTTTAGAAAACAGAAGGGATGGTCAATTGTGCCGGCAACAGTGTTTCAGATTACTTTTTTTTTTATTGCGAAACACATTATAACAGTGATTACATATTTATAATGAGTGGAATAGATTTGAAAAAAAAGATGTGGCTTGTGGTGTCAGCTGTCCAAAGACACTGCACTAATTAATCTCAACAAAGATACATAAGGCGTAACACAAACAATAAGAGGAGGAACGCTGGAAGATTGGCCATGCGTCTTCATTAAAAGGCCAACTGAAAGTTCACTGAACCACACGGTGTGTAATGATCCCGGCCGCCGCTTTGCGCAGTGGTGTGCAAAGCAAGGTTCAATGCAGAACATTCGTGTTCAAAAGTGCAAATTTAATTTGAAGAAAGTACATTAATGTACAGAGGCAGTGAAATAAGAGGTAAAAAAAAAAACAAAAAACCCTGGGCTGTTATTGTGATTTTTTTAGTACGCTTGAACAGATAAAACAGATCACTTATTCATAGTTGATTACATCTCTAAAGATAGACTGCGGAGCAAAAATAAATGAATAAATAATTTTTTTTTTTTTTTTTAATCCTGTGTTGCCATTCACAACTACTCTATGATTATCACTGAGTGTGCAGCACATGATTTTCAGGTTAAAATGGCATCTCAAAATCGTTCTTCCCTGTTAGACCATGAAATAAGGGTACATTAGACTGTTCTGTCAAGCTCTTATTTCATTTAAGACTGTGGTGTGGTATATAACTGAGTTCTGTGTATGTATGCACAGAGAGCTGTAGCTTATGAGAGACTCCAGCCTCCAGTAAAATCTTAAATGACCTAGAACCTAGAAATATATATGTATATTTTTAATTTCTGGAGAGGTAAATGGAATCCCTTGGGGTTCATAACAAGAACTCACCAATCAAAGATTCTCAAAACGTCACAGACACAAGTCATTACATTATGTTCATATCAAATACATTATTTCCTCAGAAATACCCTAAAAATATGTTCTATTGCTATGGGGATGAATCCGTGTGGGTGTGTGTATGCACCATGTTGCATGACATTGCTATGCATTGAGGTAGAAGCCATTGTCATATTGTGCTCTACGCGTACACACACTGGATGATGACGTGGCACTTAAATCGGTTATCCTACTGGAATGATGATGGCGCACTGGCGCGTTTTTGGGTTTTTCCTCCACCGTTTTTATGGCAGAAAGCTGTGAAATAAGAGGATTTACAATGACACAAATATAGGCCTTTCTTTAGTGGAAGTCATCACACACACGCTCTCTCTCTCTCTGTCTGTCTGTCTGCCTCTCACACACACACACTCACTCTCTTGCACACATGCACGCATACACACTCTCTCTCTCTGTCTCTCTCACGTATACACGCTCTAACTCTCACACACACTCTCACTCTCTCTCACGCGCACACACACTCTCACACACACACACTCTCTCTCTCACACACACACACACAACACATAACACACACAAAGTCTCTCTCTCACACACACAAAGTCTCTCTCACACCCCCCCCCCCCCCCCATCATGTCACATACGACAGGTCCGTTTGTCGCAGGCGGAGTCTGCGCAGGCGGAATCTGCGCAGGCGGACCTCAGATGCACCGTCTCGGCTCTCAGTCCTTTAATTTGCCAAAGAGCGGAGCGGAGCTGGGGGGGGGGGGGCGAGGGGGGGGGGCAGACAGCCACACGCACACTCGCTGTCATCCGCACTTATTCTGATTACAGACGGGTCACGGAGCGATGACAGGAAAGGCACAGAGCGGCCCTGTCGGTTCAGCCCCCTCCGGCAGGACCACTTCAGTGACCTGCCAGTTGCGTAACAGCTGGAACCGGCTCTGTGGACTTTGCCAGAGGGGGGGCGGGCGGGGGGGGGGAAATGCATTTTGGAACATCGTGAAATGTTTCATAAAATGTTTGTTTTTTTTCTTCCTTTTTTTCTAAATGAAGAATTTTGGCTCAGGGAGCAGCGTTGGGTACTCAATTTAACAGTGTCTTGGCTTTAGCACACTGATACTAATTTTGACAGGGCATTTCATTCACTTAGGTTTGTGAAAGGATAGAATATTAAATTATAACCTCACTTATTCATTTTAGTTACATTTGTATCAATTAGTTAGAATTTCCTCATTGTTTTTGAATAATTCCTTAAAACAAATTGACTCCTTTGAAAGTGCGTGAATAATGGCATCGACAGCTACATACCAAAACAAACGCTATATCAAAGATACTCAACCATTATGTCTCAGGAAATAAGTTATTTTTCAATACAACTAGCGTTCCTTCAACGTTAATCCTCAACTGGTGCACTGGACCGAAAAGCTGAATCTTGGCCTCATCTGGCCACTAGACATGGTTCCAATCAGAGTTCAGTGTTTGTCACAACTTTTTCCCGCCCTTTTCCTACCACTGCCAGCCATCAGTGCCCACAGGGACCATTTGGGCGCAACCTGACACCGGCAGCTGGTACAAACACACATAACAGGCAAAGCCGCCAACTAACAACAAAGGGCAGTCAGGCAATTTGACCAGAAAAAGAATGAATATTTCATTTTTAAAAGGAAAAAAAAAGAACAAAAAACAGGCTAGTCATCCATCCATCCATCCATTATCTATAGCCGCTTATCCTGAGCACGGTCGCGAGGGGTGTTGGAATCTAACCTAGCGTACACTGGGAGAGAACAAGCCAGCCAGCAAATCAATGAAAATTAACAACAACAAAAAAAACAAACGGGGGAGGCCCAGCCCTCCCCTGCTATTGGAGATCAAATCCAGGATTGACCCCAACAAAACTGAGGGGGGACCCACAAGCGAAAACAAACTAGAGGAACAAACCGAGAAACACAAGATGTCGCCAGCCTGTAATCTGACACCGAATTAAAAAAATAAAGTGCCAAAACACAAACGAACAAAAAAAAGAGCGTGCCAAGAACATAACTGAGCCTCTGTCAGAGTGGCAGAGCCAGGAGAGAGACAGACAGAGAAGCCAGAGGTGAGGTGTAGCGCTGCTTATATGCTCCTCCCAAACGATCCACACCTGCCATCCTAATCAGCAGAGACACAAGCAGTGGGCGGAGCCCCGCCCTGCTCATTTAAAGCCACACCCCCCACAGACACCCAAAGGTGTAACAGGACAAAGCCTAAAACTGTCAGTTTGTCTGACATGTATCTCATTTAGCCTGCCTCTGTGTTCCCATTTTGCAATTTGTAATTTCAGATATATATTGTTTTTCAAAAAATTTATTTTGAAACAGCTTCAAAGGATGAAAATCCCAGTAACATCATATTCTTTACTTTATTTTTTTAGTGCAATTTATTACAGTAATACATTGTGAGCACAACAACCATTCATTGCATATATCCCCACCTTTGTATCCCCACTTACGCAACAAGAATATGTACAAGTATATAACTTAAAGGTTTAATTGCTTCCTGTCAGGATTTCTTGGTGCTGCAAGTGATAATGAAAAGTGAACAATGGAAACAGTGAATATTGTACCATCCGGAAAAGCCTTATCTAACAACATAATCAGCCCAGTAAATCTAGTTCTGACGTGCGATGCGGACGCTCGGCTGAAGGCTGTATATTGATTTTATTTGCCGAACGTATACCGCGGTTCGCAGCGTTCGCTCTCCAGCACGACAGCCGCGAGAGAAAACTTTCCTCTCCCCTTCCTCCTGAGTGCTCGTCACGTTGATGAAACTTTTTTTCGCCGAACAAAAAGCCATTTAACGGGGAGCCGAGGAAAAGGCAGATAACACATCGGGCGGCTGTTAGCGGGAGAATTAGCGAGGGCTCCTTCAACAATAAGCCTCTGGCGGCGGCTCAGACCTCCGGCTAAATATAGAGCCGGGGGGATGAAAAATAAAATGCCTGACGGTTACGTGCTCCAGGAGCCCGCGGTAAAAAAAAAAGAAAAAAAGAAAAGTTCAGTTGAACAAAAAAACCGGTGGAGAACTGAATAAATGCCGCCGAACTGCAGCCAGCCGGCAGGTCAGATCGCGCGCAGAATATCCATGCATAACGAATGCATACGAGGCGCGTACAGCGAGCGCGTTTCATTTGGCCAGTCCCCACTGAAACGTGAACTGGTGAAACATGCGAACACAACCAACAAAACAACAGGAGACTTTTAGACCCCCTGGTGCAAACTATAGGCATGCACCACTCGAAATTCTCTCTCTCTTTTTATTTATTTTTATTTTTATTTTTTTAACTGTAGCGCTTCCTAGTCCTGGTCCTAGGTACAGTACCTACTGTGTACAGCTTATTTTGCAACAGACGTTTGAGCACAGGTCTGGGCTTCACATCTCATGACAATTTTTGTGTGTGTTGTGCAATAGATTCATTATACTTATCCATTATTCATTTGATATAGAATGTAGTTTCTATAAATAGCTAGATGCTATGCCTTTGTTGCTTTCTTTGAAATATGATCTTATTTTTTTTCTTTTGAAATGAATAGACAATGATAGATGCGGTGTGTGCTGTGTTTTCCCCAGTTGTGCTGGTCACCATGGTCACAAATAGGTTTTTTTTTTCTCATATCCCCATAACGTATTTATAGTTATTTTACTATTATTATTTTATTTTATTTTATTATAATTTTAATTCTATGTGGTTTCTGAAGATCATGGTTGCACACACTGAGTCCCTTCTCACTCACTCACATACTGTATATTGAGCGACAGTTCCACTTGGCACAATTCCAGTGACAGGATCTTTACACCAGGGCCAGACACGATGGAGGGCCATACCATGCCGCCCTCTCTCTTAATTATTTAATTAGCCTTGACAATTACGGCATCTGACTTTTTTCCCCTGCATTTCTAACATTTTTTTTTTGTAGTTATGTTTCCTGATAAGCGCATGAACGACAGTCGACGACAGTTCTTCTGTCGTTATATGAAACGTTTTACTGTGATCTAATCCACGAGTGAACCAGTGCGTTTGTGTGCACAGCCAATTAGCTCAGTCAGCCTGGGTAACTGGCTGGAAACGAAAACCTACATACAACACCGGCACCTCCAGGACACCCCTCCGTTACACAGTGGTGTACAATTACCTCTCACAGAGAGCGAGCCCTCATAATGAAGTCTGAATGTGAAACATGACAACACTATTAATCTCTCAGGAGCGTTATCATACATTATTTCCTCCTTCAACAATTAAATACTGTTTCCTCCCACAACGTTCAAAGCTGAAACTGAAAAAAACAGAGCTTGATTAAATTCAACCAGGCTTGTTGTTCTCTGTTTTATTGAATAAACGTTGTCATTTTTGATACATGAGATAATTTGGGCCTTGTGGTCATTGTGCATCTAAACCTACTGCCTCCATCCAATCAAGATGTGAAAAGAAACTATAATAATACAGTATAACAATATAGTATAACATACATTAAACAATAAAATTAATATATGCGCTGTCAAGATGGTAAAACGAGGTGTGGTTAATGGGGTATGATTTATAACACCCAAAAACATTTCAGCCTTGATCAGCTGGAAATGAGCACGTTACAAATCTCCGGGACAATAACAGCTCAAATCTTTGCTGCAATTAGACACGGTAAATGTTGATGTTTTACCAAAAGACATTTCTGTAATGAATATTCACCGCTTACCCGGCTAAAAGCTTCGCTAAGGAGCTATAAATGAATGTTTGCATGAAGTGTGCAGAATTTTTTTTTTCTCCACCAAAAGAAATTTAGCGATATGGTTACGCTTTCAGGCTCCAATTTACTATACCTATTTACTGCAAACAAACATTATACATATTTGTCAACATGTAAATGAAGCTTCAGGATATTCTAGCAAAAACAAGCAAGCAACAGGGAGATGATGAGGGAAAGCCCACACTCATACACACACACACACACACAGACACGCACACACACTCTCTCACACACTAACACACACACACACACATGCACGCACGCACGCATCCATAGAAGGGATAGATATATTGTAAATATAAGGCTAAAGATTGCGAATGGCCAGCAATTAGTCGATTAGCCTGAAATGGGATCATTGGTCAGATTTGTGGTAGTACGGAGGCAATTTCATGTGTTTAATTACACTTTCATTCATTCACTTTAATGTAAAATGCTATCATCTCATTGATAAGAACCCTGCAGTGTTTTTGACTTTATACCACATAAGGGAGCAGTAGCGGGCTGGGTATAAAAAAAGAAGTTTGTGCAGAGATCTTCAGAGTTCTGTTCACTCTGGCCTGACGCTTACAATGCTACAACCCAGCCACAGACAGCTGTCATCAGTCTTCTCCAAATTCTCGACAGAACCGGGGGAACATTCCCGAAAAAAACCGGGGCAACGTTCCTGACAAAACTGGGGGAACGTTCCCGCTAGAACGGGAGAACATTCCCGGCTGAACCGGGAAACCTTCCCGACAGTCGCAGTAGTCACTAGTAATCAGACTCAGGTAGTAAGTGGAGCTTCTGTTGATGGTCCGGAGAAGCCGCCTGACTATTACCACGCATACCCATACACACCTGTACTGCAGGCCAGAGAGAGGAAATTAAGCGATCGAACTTTAGACTAAAAGCAGTCATTGTGCGGATGGATGCTGTGCCATGAATTTGTGCAGTTTTCCCTGGTTGCTGGTTTTAGTAGACAGACTGCTTGTTGACCTTCGAAGTCTGAACTAGGCCATCTTTAGCTTTATATTTACAACCTGTGTGTGTGTGTGTGTGTGTGTGTATGTATGTTTGAGTGTGTGTGTAGAAGGACGGTCTCTATATACACAGCCACAGAGTAGCTGAAACTGATAGAGGGCCCATTACAGTGATTAAGTGAGAGGATTTGACATCTTTCAGCTCAATGAAAGTGTTTTTTTTATCTATTATATGGAGCCTTGCGCAAATGCTGGTAAATAATGCTGGTATAATATTATTCCATTAAATGTGATTTCAATCCAATGCAATGGGAAGCAGTGGCAAACAAACAAGAGTGCCGGTAAGTCACTTATGACTTGAGGAGACAACGATTTTAATGCGTAAATATTTAAAACTGCGGACAGAGGCTTGACCGTCTTGAGTCGCTATCCAAACCTCAAATTACTTCGCATCCCCACGTTTCCCCTCAGAATTTCGCACAAAGCCCAGGGAGGAAAGGGTTAAAGTCGGTGGCTTGCGAGCCTAAGCCCCACATGGTCGTCGGTATTAAATATATTGTATGGCTTACAACCGAGAAATGGCAACCTTGTCTCTCGATCTCCGTCTCTCTCCCTCTCTCTCTGTGCTTAACTTAATTTGACTAAAACCCCACTAATCCTTCCAGATAATCTGTCAAATGGTTCACTGCCTCCTCTCTCCTTTTCCTGGTCACATCCCTCTGTCTGTGTACCCCCCCACTCGCTATCTGACCCCCCCCCCCCCCACCCCACCCCTTATGGAGAACCTTTCACAAAGACCCTGGCGGACAGACGAGCAGCCGAGCCCATTACACTGAACGCTCAGCTGAGTCATTAAGAAACCGCCACACGGGCAGATTAATCGTCTCATGTTTTTTTTATTTTTTATTTTTTTAAAGTAAATGCTTTTACATCTGTAGCTCATTCCACGTTAGCTATATTATAGGGTCACTGTGTTGCGTTGAAGGGCTGAAGGGTTGACTTTCCATCTAAGTCAAAGGTGGGGGTGGGGGGGGGGGGGGGGGGGGGGGGGGGGGGGAATTGCAGTCGCAGACTGGGGGGGGGGGGGCTCAGAGGTCTCTTTCAGGGGTGGTGGGTCCCCAGTGAACCCCCCCCCCCCCCTCATAATTCCAAACCTGCGGTAATTTCTCTCATAACACTTCCCGTGCTTAATGTAATGAGTGAGCAGAGCTTGCTCAGGAAATTTCAACGGTTAAGAAATGGTACGACCCACCGCAGGGGTGCAGGAAATTGTGGTGGAATTTTACTTTAGACCGGCCTGGGGAAACACATTTTAATATTCACCATTATGATTACATAGTTTCTGTAAAGATATTTTAGAACCTCCCCTCGCCAACCTTTTGTTTTTTACTTCCATCAGGGGGTCTCTGATCTCAATTAGGGGGTCAGCCCCCCCCCCCCCCCCCCCCAAACCCCCCCCCCCCTCCATAATTCACAGCCTGTGTTCAGCTGCAAAGCAAAAAGTTCCAGATTCTGTGAAGTTTGACAATGTCAGCACATTGATGGCGAACAGTTTGCTAAACAATTATCCTATAAAATGAGTTCAGTGTCTGGCTATATCACTCATGGCTTACACGTCTTTGCTCATTTTGGATTTTATACACATCGGCCATTAGCTTTGCCTGCATGAGAGACCAGCCATTTGGCTGCAGTTCTGTGTTTTGAGGTCTGCGTGCCAAATATTAACAACCATCTGACATAAGAAAAAAAGTGACAGCTTGGATTGTTTTCTGCTTTAAAACAACAAAGCAGGAAAACAGCAGAAACACAGAAACACCTCTTGATGACAAATGCCAGCTCCTAGTCTCAGTCGACAAAAGAGATTGTTTGGGTGAAAAGAAAATAGTCTGTATATTGAACAGCAGGACTCTCCATTTCCGTTCTCTGCTGATTTTTTTCTGAGGCAGAAAAAGAACGGTGCATTGTCGGTGAATATGAAGCACCTCTTCCGCTTTAATGTGATCAGAACCAAATGATTGTAGGCCTCTGTAAGGGTATTGATTGAATTTGTGGCACTGAAAGGTCCACAAGCCTGTAGTTGTACTTGCTGTACATTTCACTTAAATGTTTTGCTGCCCCCCCCCCCCCACCTCTCTTTATACATGGATTTCTGTTTCTCTGTAGATCCCCCAGATTAGCTACGCCTCCACAGCGCCGGAGCTCAGCGACAACAACCGCTACGATTTCTTCTCCCGCGTGGTCCCGCCCGACTCCTACCAGGCCCAGGCCATGGTGGACATCGTCAAGGCGATGGGGTGGAACTACGTGTCCACGCTGGCGTCGGAGGGTAACTACGGAGAGAGCGGGGTCGACGCCTTCATCCAGATCTCCAGAGAAGCAGGTGAGGGCAGAAATCTTTTCCCGTAATTCTATTTCTATTATGACTCTGCTCCAATTCATTTGGTGTGGACATGCCTCCGCTTGACTCAGGTACAGCTGCACTGTTGGGAAAGTGGATGAGTTTTCCCACAGTTTACAGATGGCAAAAAAACTGGTGTGGAATGTGGTGAAGCATTAATCTTGTAATAGTTAAAATGGCGCCAACAACGAAAGAGCAATGAAGAAGCATGGCTGTGGTAAAATTAATCGCAATGATGGGAGACTTGCAACATTCTGTGTCACAAACAACCAGGTGATAGACGGTCTTCTGTTTCCACACACAAGCTGACATGGTGCTCTTCTTGTGGTAGAGATAAGAATCAGATTGACCATCTGATAATAAATGGCAAGTAGAGAAGATCTCGAACGGATATTAGGATTCGTACGGGAGCGGTTGTCGCCAGTGACCACCATCTTGCGACTGCGAGACATGAAGTTAAATTTGAGACGCTCAGGACCACTGCCGAAAGGGGCATCTTGATTAGTTGTTGGTCTGCTGAGGGTCCAAACCATCAGGAGAAACTTTCAGTGGTAACAAATTTCAAACCCTTTTTCGAACAGAAGTGCAGAAGCTGATGAGGAAACTGAGGGGACTATAAACGACAAATTGGGAAAGGGTAGCTACGACATATAACGATAGCAGCAAGGAAACAACAGAATAGTGGGGAAGGCAACGGAAAGAGTGGATCAGCCCAGAAACATGGGGAATTACTGAAGAGACCTGAAAAAGAAGGCAACAGACATAAAATCACAAAGGCTGAAGCAGAAATTGGAGGAAGAGTACAGAAAAACCAATACAAAACTCAAGAGTTCGCAGATGTTAAAGGTTGTACCCGGAAGAGGTGTAAAATGCAGCTGACAAGGCAAGGAAACAAGGAACCAGCAAGGAGCTGCACCTAAGATCACTAACCGAATATGTGGGGAAAGATTTAAGGCAAATGCCTTCAATCAAAGACAGGCAAGGCAATTTGCCGGCCACAGGAAAATAACAGGGGAGCAAGATGGACAGAACACCAGAGAAGTTGTGCCACCCGCAGAACCACTTGATGCAATACAAGATGTCCCAGAAGACGTCAACATAAGCACTCACCCATTGACAAAAACAGACATTACCATGGCTATCAAATCATTAAGTTATAGGAAAGCTCCAGGTCTTGATGACCAGGATGCAGAGCCGTTCAAAACGGATCCAACAGTAGCTGAGAACATTCCTCCTCATCTCAGTAAAGATAGTGACCCCTTCTCAGTTACGCTATCTGACTGTGATAGCTGGAGAGGCATCACACTACTACCGGTCCCCCGGTAAAATCTTTTACAAGATATTAGTACCACGAATTTCTACAGCAGTAGAGAGCGTGCTCAGTAATGAACAAGCTGGTTTTAGGGAAGGAAGGGGCAGTGCAGACCAGAGTTTTACCCTCAGAAACATTAATTGAGCAATGTAATGAGAGGCAAATTTACATTATCTACATTGACTTTCAGAAGCCCCTTGACAGTTTCCACCGTGAAGGCCTGTGGAAGATCCTAAGAAGTTATGGCTTCCCCAACCCAAATGACAACATCATAAAACAGTTCTACACCAATTTCTCATGCACTGTTGGAAATACCAGCTTAAGCTTTGCTGTGAAGTCAGGAGTCCATCATGGAGGTGTGATGTCTGCCATGCTATTCAACCTGATGATGGACTGGGTCATGCGGAGTACAACAGAAGATCAGGCAAGAGGAAAGTGATGGACATTGTTTTGAACTTGAAATCTTTAACTTTGATGATGACTTGGCTCTTCTATCTCATGAACATCAATAGCTACGAGGCAAAACAGACAGACTCTAGTTCTTTGGTCATCAAGTTGGA
This sequence comes from Anguilla anguilla, assembly GCF_013347855.1. Lineage (NCBI taxonomy): Eukaryota > Metazoa > Chordata > Actinopteri > Anguilliformes > Anguillidae > Anguilla > Anguilla anguilla. Next base: position 4,111,312 of record NC_049211.1, read on the forward strand.
CTGATTTTGAACCACAACAAGACAAAGGTCATGCCCATCTACATCACCAATACAACTAAGCCCTTCAAAATCAAGGAATCTGGAGCAAATCGATAGCTTTACCAACCTAAGAACCACCGTATGTCACCAGCAGAGATATCTGCTCTAGGATATGAAAAGCAAGATTAGCATTTTCAAACATTTCTGAATAACATCTGGAAATCAGCACAGCCCCATTTTGCTCTCTGCAAATAATATATATGTGTGTTGTTATAGTGCAGGGGTCCCCAATCTTATCCTAAAAGGGTCGGTGTGGATGCAGGTTTCTGTTTAAGCCCAGAACTATGACACCTGATTCAACTCATTAACTAATCATGGTCTTCAACCAAGACTTTGAAAACTAAAAACAGGTGTCTTGGTGCTGGGCTAAAACAATAACCTGCACCCCCACTGGCCATGTTTGGTTAAGATTGGGGACCTCTATCACTGTCAACAATGATGCATTCTTTGGAGGTCAGGAGTGTCAGCTGACCGTTAGTTTCTCCTTCTTCCTGAATTAGGGGGTCTATGCATTGCACAGTCCCTTAAGATTCCACGAGAGCCAAAACCAGGAGAGTTCGACAAGATCATCAAGAGGCTGATGGAGACCTCAAATGCCCGGGGGGTCATTATCTTCGCGAATGAGGACGACATCAAGTGAGTTGCAACCCTGGATGTTAAGCAATTTTTAAAAATTGTTTAATCTTCCATTGTAAATATTATTTTCTTATGAATGAATGAATGAATGAATGAATGAATGAACCATTGCATTTACACAGCACTTTTTCAGAATGCTCAAAGTGCTTTACAGTGAAGAGTGGGAACTCACCTCACCCACCACCCACCACCTTATGTGAATGCTTGAATGTTCAAACATGAATGAGACTTAAATGTAGGTGGCGATTGTTTTGTTTTTGTATATTGTAACGTGAAGCCGGAAAAGGCGAATTTCCACCTAGCGTGGATAATAAAGTCTAAAGTCATAAAAAAAGGTTGGTTTTCACTGTGAGAGGAAAGAAGCCACTTAATCTGCTGAACTTTTTTCTTTCTTTTTTTTCCTACCAGTTAAGTGCGAATAAATGTGTATTCTATGAGAAAATGCTACAGGCAGTATCGCCACTGAAGTGTGGAATAGTGCTGGGATATAATCTTATCGCTTCTATTCAGCACTGCCAGGCAGTAATAAATAAATAGGGCAAGTAGCTGGGGTAAGAGTGGAGCATATCGACACTGCTTTTTTTCGAGAGGATCAAGTTTGGATAAAGCACTGATGCCCGTCACTGAGAAATGAACGTTGGGTTGGTGGTTGATGTCAGGAGCCGGCCGTGGTATTTCAGCAAAGCGCTGAGAAAAGGAAATAATATTCTAAATAAGATTTTCTTTTTTTTTTTTTACCATTTAAGTCAAAGTAAATAAATCCTTCCATAAACTTTCACTTCATGTTTTGAGTAAAATGAATAATAACATACAGAAGTGGAATTAGCGGGGGTGCTGTGTGTACAATGCACCCATATGAGCAGCCATGGGGGGGACCCCCTGAGTACCCAAATATAGACACTAACTTAGGCCTGATTCATGAAAAACTTTGTTTAATGTATGTGGACAAGTGACATTGTATATCATATTTTTTTGATGTTAAAATTGTTAGTAAAATGTTAGTATTGTATCTTTAAAATTGACTCTGTTATTCTAGACACGATGCTCTATTTCTCATCCTGCGTCGCATCCAAATGTATGACAGGCTAGCTCCCCCTCTGACCAGTGTTGCCAAAAAATATCTCACCAGAAGTCGCTATAGGCTCTCTGAAATGTCGCTGAAAGTCGCTAGATTGCATGATGACGTCCAGTTGCGGCAATAGGGTGCCCAATGCGGGGGGGGGGGGGGGGGGGGGGTGGGGGGGGGGGGGGGGGGGGGGAGCAGTGTTGCCAATTGCTAAATTTGACAATACATTTTTTCATAAAAAATTTTTACACAGTTCATGGAAATGATTGATAGATGGACTGGTGGACCCATAATTGGGCATCGTATTAGTTAATTATTTCACTATTTTTCTGTAGTGTCTGGCTTCCCCTCCCCCACTGGGGAATGTCCCAAACATTATTGAGACCACTGTAACTGGACTGAACCCTTTAAAGAGTCATTTTCTAGGAATTTTCTTCAAAATTTTGTGTTCTAGAACTCCGTTGCTTTCAGTATTGGGTGTTACATCAACATTAGAATGTTCAGTTAAGGATGTTGTAATCACATATTCGTTTTTTCACACTTCAACGGGTTAAGAACCATCAAATGTAGGAATTCAAACCAGGTTCATTTGTTATTCTGAAAATGTGCTTCTGAATACGTTTAACGTTCTTTTTTAGCTGATCTGTACGGGAAGGGAAATTTTGTGGAAAAATAAACTGCAAAAGACCCCAACTAATTTTCATTACAGATTAAAAGCAGGGGAATTTACTCCTAAAATAAACCGGAGAACATTTTATCTGAGGCCGGGCCGTCTGTAACTTTTAAATAATCATAGATTAGCGAAACACAATTAGGTCAAGTAATGTATCCAGTGACCCATATTTTGCGCTCATTATCTGTTGTCTGATCACCGTGTTCTGACTGACTACGACACGGATTCCAGTCCAGGGCTGGAAGCACTCCTTTGTGGATTATCACTGGGGCTCGGTGTCTGTGAGAACCGCCTTTGATACGTGATAAATCTGGACTCGACGAAGCCTTCAATGATGTATAACATACAGTGTAATTCCTCGGGGAGGAGGCGTAGTCAGCATTGCAGCAACGACAGCTATGATTATATGAGCAACTGCAGTCATTTTAAAAACATTTTTTTAAATGTTAGGAATACATTATTTCTTGATTCTTATGCAACATGTAGAGGTCGTGTGTTTAGGTGAAAAGCGATAGTACAGACTGAACTAGATTCAATAGCCGCTTTTCAAAGTAGAGGATTATTACTCCAAAAGATGGACTATAGACTATAGACTCTATTGACTCTAGTCTCGCAAAGTGTGACGTATGTGCATTGGTGTTACAAAACAGAGTACACTTTTAACTAACTGTCCTATTCTGTTTAAATGAAGAAGCATATTTAATTTCTTTTCAAACCATACTTTATTTTCCTGTTTAGACACACCCACCTCTCATTCTTATTGTTCTGTGGGATTTCAGCAAACTGCTTCAAAGACCCAGTAAATTAAAAACCATTCTGGCCACCCATGTTCATCAAACATGGGTAACTGTAGTTCTGTCATTTTCTTCCAGAATGGAAGGGTTTGATTTACCGTTTGACAAACCTATTATAAATTAAATATTTGTTTTCATCACGTTTGAATATTTTATACGTCTAAATGCTGTCATTCAAAATCCACAAGACAAGTATTTATAATGAATGATCCATCAAAGATAACAAGATTGAGCACATGCCATTGAATCAAAATTCTGCCTCCAGCTTGACTTAAGCATAATTACACTTAATAATTCATTACATTGATATAGTGCCTTTAGTGCACTACAGGGAGGGAGGGAGGGAGGGGTGACCTACATCAACTGTCACCGATATGGAGCGCTCCCACCTGTTTGATTTACGGCGGCCATTTTGTGCCAGACGCTCAAAACACATCTGCTGAGGTGGACGGGGCTAGAGATTTATTTGGCCGTTTTTAAATTGGGGGATGATTAGATGGCCGCCAGACTAAGATAGGCCAGATTGTACATTTTTCCAGGACGCCGGGAAACCCTCTGTTCTTTCTGATGAGCACGATGAGACATTTAATGACCGCGGTGATTCAGGACCTGGATTTAATGCTTCGTTTGAAACGTGCCGTAACTCTCAACAGCACAGCGGCTAGCTTAATGTAGCTTGAGCCGTGCAGCAGGGAACTGCGACATGGCTGTGGTATGGCTGTGAGCGAAATTATGCTATTTTTAGCTTTTCAGTTCGAAAATATGAACAATTTTTTAAACAGCACAGGGATTCCGATTTGAAAATACTAACAGATCAACCTTTTTATACAAGCAGGTAGGCTGTAATTGCTGATGTATGTGGTCAATATTAGGTTGTTAAGCAGTTTTAAATAGTTTTTTGTAATCTTTAAGTTTTTTGTCCAAAATAACTGACCAGCTGCTCAATCTCATCTCTCCGTTTAGGCGTGTCCTAGAGGCAGCGAAGAAGGCCAACCTGACGGGTCACTTCCTGTTTGTGGGCTCCGACAGTTGGGGCGCGAAAAACTCCCCAATTCTGGACCAGGAGGATGTGGCTGAGGGGGCCGTGACCATCCTGCCCAAAAGGGCTTCGATTGACGGTACAGCCAACATTCTCAACCCAGTTTTTGGCTGGACTGCAACAGTGGGGCCAGCCCTATAAACGCGAACGTCTGTGACTGAGTGACTGAGTGATGAAGTTACACCATTGGTCAGTCGAGTTATGAAGTTACACCGTTGGTCGGCCGGGTGAAGTCTGTTAGGTCCAGCCGTATACTAGGTTTTGACCTGGTCTTGTTTATACTGCTTTTAAAAATTAAAAAAATCATTATGAATAAGGGTACTACTCATGCATATTCATGAATCCCTGAATATAAAGCAAAACACAGAATGGTCAGTCACTACTTTTTTTATTGTTAGAACATTAAGTGTTATTATTATCTTTGTTTCTATAATAATAATAACAATAATAATAATAATAATAAGAAGAAGAAGAAGAAGAAGAAGAAGAAGAACATTATTGTGAAGGGGGGGCACTCAACTCACCCATCATTAGTGTGTACTGTAGCACCCAGATGGGGGACATAAGACAACTACTTTGTACCAGAAAACTCACTCCACCTTATCTTTGGGGAAGAGAGAGGGAACAAAACTGGGGGATAATTAGGGTTAGGGTTAGGAACGCCATGAAACTTCGTACACAGTTCTATGATTGTGGGATTACACTTTGTCACTTTGGCCACGTCTTCAATGTATCATCTAAGACAGGGGTCCTCAGTCTTATCCAGAAATGGCCGGTGTGGGTTCAGGCTTTCCAACCAAGCAGTTTACGCACCTGATTCCACTAATCAAGGTTCTTAGTAAAGACTCTAGTGGTTGATTAGTAGGAGCAGGTGTGTAACTGCTTTGATGGAATAAAAGCCTGCACCCACACCGGCCGTTTCTGGATAAGACTGAGAGCACAGTCTTAAACCGATGAAAAAGAAGAGGTTGGCACACGAGAGTGATGAACGATGAATGTTCTGTGGCTTTGGCTCAGGGTTTGACCAGTACTTTACCTCAAGATCTCTGGAGAACAACCGAAGGAACATCTGGTTTGCCGAGTTCTGGGAGGACGATTTCAGGTGCAAACTGACGAGGCCAGGCATCAAATTAGACAGCGATAAGAAGAAATGCACAGGTACGAACACACACTACATTTATTTATTTATTTGTTTATTTATTTATTTATTTGTGGCCCTTTGAATTGATTTTTTTTTTTTTAACATTTGTATTATTATTGTTGCTGTCATTCATTTTCATTCATTCAATTTGTTAAGATACATTCTGTACAATAACTGGGTGTCATAAAACAGAACTAGCAAGGCTAAAAGCCTGCGGTTTTGGGTGCATAAATGAATTCAAACAAATGTGCTGCACATCTCTCACCCTCTCTCTCTCTCCCTCTCTCCCCCTCCCTCCATCTCCCTCTCTCTCTCTCTCTCCCTCCCTCTCTCTCTCTCTCTCTCTCTATCTCTCTCTCTCTCTCTCTCCCTCTCTCTCTCTCTCTCTCTCTCCCTCTCTCTCTCTCTCTCTCTCTCTCCCCCTCCCTCCCTCTCTCTCTCCCCCCCCCCACTCTCTCGCTCGGGCCCCACAGGCGAGGAGCGGATCAGCCGCCACTCCCCGTACGAGCAGGAGGGGAAGGTGCAGTTCGTGATCGACGCGGTGTACGCCATGGCGCACGCCCTGCACAGCATGCACCTGGACCTGTGCGCCGGGGCCGCCGGCGTCTGCGACAAGATGGACCCCGTGGAGGGCCGGATGCTGCTCAAGTACATCCGCGCCGTCAGCTTCAACGGTGAGCTCACGGCCTGGCCCGGCAAAAAAAGACCAAAAGAAAAACCAGCGGCTTTACAGTACATCTCAGGCATTTAGCAGACGCTCTAATAACGCAGCTGTTGCATTGTTTTTTATAGCATAGTGAACCCATTTATACAGCTGGATATGTACAGAAGCAATTCGGGCTACGTAGCTTGCGCAAGAGTACTATGGCACTCTATGTCCTACCTGGGATTCGAACCTGTGACCTTCAGGTTACAGAATCGTTATGGAAGGCCAGTTCTGTAACTGTTGCACTACGTTGCAGCAATGCCCTTTTTGGCAAGACCACAGACATTTTGTTTTGGGGAGGTTTTGGGGAGACACACACACACACACTGCTGGACCACCTAGTCTCACCTAGTCAAATGTGAAGTCTCACAAGCATGGGAGGTAGTCCAACAATGAATTCATGTGAAAATATTGGGGGTGTCTCCGTGTCTCCCCCCAAACCTACGCGTATGGGTGGGAGGGTCCATGGTGAATACTGTACAGCACATCTATCTGAAAATGCAGACCGCATTCAGTTTGGTCTGGTTTCAAGATTTTGTTAATGGAATCACCGGTAAACAGTTGGTCAATAAATCTCCTGCTTAGAGGGGTACAGAACACACTCTAGTATAGACACCAGTCAATGAAAAGATGCTTACATTTTCCAGTGTGTGAGATATTGTTTCTCACTGAATGGACAATAAAGCTTCAGAAAAGCATATTTTATTTTTGGCCATGTTGTATGCAACAATAGGAGCAATGAAGCCAGTGGTGGTATAGAGTCTGAAAAGGTGGCGAATTCCACACACTGAACTCATTTAATGATCTCTGGGAAGCTTCTGTGACAGCCTCCCCGACAGAGCTGTGAGCTGTGAGTATGTTCGGCTGGATGGATGTGGAAGGAAGCGCATGCATTATTAACTGAATCTGAATTATGAATATGTCATCACCGTGGCTTCTTCTGGGCTCCCCCCCCTGCCTGTGGAGTTTCACACCTGTCCATACATTTAAAAATCAGGAACATTAATGTCTTTCTCCCCAGAAAAGGGGTGGGGGTCTAGCTGTATATCAACTAAAACTTTTTTTTTTCAGGCTAAAAGCTCTGTGGAACATAATGTTCTTGTATAATTTTTGTGAATATGGGAACTATAACTAGGTTACAGAAATTACATATTAAATTTGATTCCATTTGGTCCGGCAGTCATGTAATCCCCAGTTTGCATTGTCATGACCTCTTCCAAGAGCGGTGGTTGACACAGTAAACCGCAAATAGAGGAATAAATTAACAAGCTTATCAGTACTTTGAAAAAAGAAGCACTACACCCATACCCCCCCCCCCCACCCCCCCCCCCACCCCCCCCCCCCCCCCCCGCAGCCCCCCCACCCCCCCAGCTGCTGGAGTCCATTTGACTTAGCGTTTAATGTAGTAGTATTACTGCTGAGCACATGAAATAATTTTCATTACAAAGAGATCAGGTTACAATGAATCATTTTGATTATGACTAAGAGGTCATGGTCTTTTTTTAATTTTTTTTTTTTTACTTATACAGTTTTTTTTCAAATAAAAGGCAGAGCTATCATTTTATATGTCACCAAGTGAATAGGGATCAGTCACCATTGGGTGTCATTTTACACTGCCCTGCTTGTGTCAGGATGATTCTCAAATGAAGGCGTGTTCTCTGCCTCCTGTATGTCCCTCACCAGCCACCACATACATTTAAATGGAGCAGCAGCACTGAGGAGAGCTGTTTTCCTGGCTGAGTGTGGTGCTGGTGGAAGATCATTGGCTGTTCATTATACTAAAGGGAAATAATTGCTGTTGTATGATGAACAGCCAATGACACGCCAACAATAAGTCAATGAACAGCCAATAATGAGCCAATGATCTTCCACCATTTGTACCACTTGTGTGGATGTATAAGAAGCAGCATGACAGAGGAGAGCCATTTCCCTGGCTGAGGGTGGTACTGGTGGAAGATCGTTGGGTCATCATTGGATTATCATTGGCTGTTCGTAGTAGGAAGGGAAATAAATGCTGTTGTATAATGAACAGCCAATGATAAGTCAATGATCCTCCACCGCTGGGACCGCTCGTGTGGATGTATAAGAAGCAGCAGGACGGAGGAGAGCCATTTCCCCTGGCTGAGGGCAGTGTGGGGGAGGGGTGGGGGGGGGAGGGGTCCCGGGACGTCACGCTGCACTCGCCCCGCGGTGGCTCGGGGCTAACACGAGGGGCGGGGCGGCTCACAAAAAGCGTCCCATCACTCAGCTCCCCTCTCCCCAGGGCCTCCCCTCCGCAGTCAGGAGACACTCTCTCTTCTTTTCAAAAAGCCATCTTCTGCGTCTTCTTCTTCTTTTTTTTCTTTCTTCTTCTTCTTCTACTTCGTCCCTCTAAGTTATTTTTTCCCCCTGCTGCCTGTTTCTCGCTGCTTTTGTGGGTAAGAAGCTTTCTATGAAAAGCTTCCACCCCCCCCCCCAACCCCTACACCCCCGCCCCCCCCCCCCCCCCCCCCACACATTTCAGTTTGGCCCCTCTGTGCCGAGTGTCTGTTATAGAAAAAGCTCACTCCAGAGTGGGCGCCTGAAGGGATGGACCTGAACACGCAATATGCATTACAGCACGCTGGGACCGTCTCTTAATGCAGGCATAGGAAATAAGGCTGTGCTGCGTGATGGGTGGGGGGGGCTGCGGGGGGGGGGGGGAGTGTATGGGGGGGGGGGGGGGGCGGGGGGCTAAGCCTGCTGTTCAGAGCCCTTCGGGACCTGACTGACTGGGACCGGCTCCTCACGGTCACGGGGCATCACATCGTGGGGCCCAAACCGTCCTGTCACATCTGCCGTGAATATGCAGATGAAAAAAAAAATGCAAAAAAGGTTCATTTTTTTATCTCAGATAGATAGATCTGATCCTGCCCCCTGCACTGATCACCGTGGGGTCGTGGTGGAACTTGTTTTGTTTAAAAAAAAGAGAAAAGAAATTGGATTATTCATAAGAAAGTGAAATTTTCAAAAAAGGTATACCACATGATTTTGGTATCTGATGATTTTAGGACCTGTATGTTTCGTATAGACCAAATCTTGATAACATCTAAGCTGAGCTAACATCTAAGATGAGCTGTAAAGACAGAAAAGTTGAACATGTAGTATCACAAGGGAATGATGCAAAGAGATGAGCCTCAAAGACTTTTTAAATGTAGGGAGGAAAGAATATGTGTAGGTTTGGGTGGAGACAGGGACACATGTCACCCCCAAATATTTTCACATGAATTCATTGCTAGACCAGCTAGTATTGCTTGTGAGAGTTTGACTATGTGACTCTAGGTGGTCCAGCAGTGTGTCTCCCCCAAAGTTGAAATGAAATGTATGCGAATGGAGGCAAGTACTATTGTAGACTTCTATAGTGGTTCATCACATATTGTGCCCAGTTGAAATTATAACCAACCCAGAGAGAGAGAGAGTATTGCCATGACAACATGCAAGAAAATCAGCTGCAGAGCAGACCCTTTGAAGAGTGGTTATTATTCTATGGAATGTTTTTAATTCAGCATTCCAGAGCTTTGTTGCTTTCAGTTGCCAGTAGCGATTGTTACTTCAGCATTAGAACGTTCCGTTACAGTAAAAACATTCTAATCGCATACTTGTGATCTCACGCCTTAAAGGGTTAGTAATAATAATAAGTACTGGTGTTTGTGCCTACAGGCAGCGCGGGGACCGGTGTCCTCTTCAACGAGAACGGAGACGCTCCGGGACGTTATGACATCTTCCAGTTCCAGATGTCCAATACCACCTCCCCGGGCTACAGGGTCATCGGCCAGTGGACCAATCACCTGCGACTCAGTGTAAGCCTCCGCAGGCTTGTCTTTCCTCTTTGGCGCGGTTACTCAAAATGGTCACATGACGTTTTACACCATCTGTATTTTATCAAGAATTCAAAGCGTTTTTGTTGAAAGACCCAGGATAGCCCTTCGTGTTCGTTTGTCAGGGTGCCTGTGCCTCTACATTGTCACACTCAAAGGTTCACAACAGCCTTCCAATGTAACAATCTTGACTTTGGTCAGTTGAGCATTGGGAGTGCTATTTGACATGGCGACTAGTTGCTGTATTGATTTTTTTGATAGATTTGATTGATTGATTGATTTATTGATTGATTGACGGTTTATGGGCACACCTTGGGCATGTCGAAGTGTCCCTGAGCAAGACACCTAACCCCTAATTGCTCCCAACGAGCTGATTGGTACCTTGCATGGCAGCCTTTCACTGTTAGCGTGTGAGTGTGTGTGTGTGAATGGGTGAATTAGAGGCATCAATTGTAAAGCGCTTTGGATAAAAGCGCTATATAAATGCAGTCCATTTACCATTTATTTACCATTTGCCTTCCCTCTCAGATTGAGGAGATGCAGTGGTCCGGCGGGGAGCGGCAGGTCCCGGACTCCGTGTGCAGCTTCCCCTGCAACCCGGGCGAGAGGAAGAAGATGGTGAAGGGCGTGCCGTGCTGCTGGCACTGCGAGCTCTGCGACGGCTACCAGTTCCAGGCGGACGAGTTCACCTGCGAGACGTGCCCCTTCGACATGCGCCCCACGGAGAACCGCACGGGCTGCCGGCCCACGCCCATCATCAAGCTGGAGTGGCACTCGCCCTGGGCCATCATCCCCGTCTTCCTGGCCATCCTGGGCATCCTGGCCACCCTGTCCGTGGTGGTCACCTTCATCCGCTTCAACGACACGCCCATGGTGCGGGCCTCGGGCCGCGAGCTCAGCTACGTGCTGCTGACGGGCATCTTCCTCATCTACCTCATCACCTTCCTCATGATCGCCGAGCCGGGGCCCGTGGTGTGCGCCTTCCGCAGGCTGCTGCTGGGCCTGGGCATGTGCATCAGCTACTCCGCCATGCTCACCAAGACCAACCGCATCTACCGCATCTTCGAGCAGGGCAAGAAGTCCGTCACGCCGCCCAAGTTCATCAGCCCCACCTCGCAGCTGGTCATCACCTTCATCCTCATCTCCGTGCAGGTGAGTCTGTAGGCCTTGTCTCTGTGCAGGTGAGTTTGTAGACTTCATCTCTATTCAGGTGAGACTGTAGGCTTCATCTCTGTGCAGGTGAGTCTGTGAACTTTGTCTCTGTTCAGGTGAGTCTGTAGACTATGTCTCTGTGCAGGTGAGTTTGTAGACTTCATCTCTATTCAGGTGAGACTGTAGGCTTCATCTCTGTGCAGGTGAGTCGGTAGACTTCATCTCTGTGCAGGTGAGTCTGTAGACTATGTCTCTGTGCAGGTGAGTCTGTAGACTTCATCTCTGTGCAGGTGAGTCTGTAGGCCTCATCTCTGTGCAGGTGAGTCCACAGGCTGGGGTGCTGTAATGGGGTGGGTACGTTAGGAGGGTTCTAAGGGGGCCCTGACTGACGAGGGCCCTCAAAAAATATTCAAAAATTGGCATTTTTCGGGTGGTGAAACCCAATGTGAGATCTTTTCACGGAGCCTAAGATCCCTTGCCCTGGTTCACAGTTCATAGGCCACACTGGGGGGAGGGAATGATTACTGTTGACACACTGTACATGACCGTGTTTTGCATTTCACTTGAGTCAGGACATCAAACCAGTGAACCAGTGCTAGTGAATCATGACACGCAGCAAGCAGTCCTCAAATAATGTAGAGACTTTACTGTACTGGGAGATACATTATAGTACATTAGTACATTAGTATGCATAGTGCAGCAGATTTGTTTCTTCATTCCTGAAACACCAGTGTTATCTAACCTTGCTCTGATGTTACTTAAAATTACTGAAGATTTAATATAAAAAAATTAACTTTATGTAATACACGCATTTCACATTTATTCTCATATATACTTATGAAATATACCTATTATACACCCTTACACTTCATCTGTGTGCAATCCCTGGCAATTTGCCAAAAATAGCAACTAACAACAACAACAAAAACAACAACAGCTGCGAACTAAAAATACTTCAATGGAATCAATGAAATGGGTCAAAGAAAATTTATTTTTTATGTGAGGCGCACTAGGACACCAACACCTTGCACGATGATTAATCTCCAGTCAAAGTGAAGCAGAAACCTCATGCAGATGTTTTGTGATTGGAGAAGAGGAAGTAAAGACAGGCCCAGCTAGAGGAGGAACATTCGTGCTTCTCCGCTACCACACGCGCACACTAGAAGATCTGTGGGAGTCTGAGCTGGGGACCCCCAAGTCTCCCGGTGACGCTAGCAAGAACATCTGCTCTTTCAGCTATTCATCTCCACTGAGCCCCCCCCGTCCTGCCCCCCCCCCACCCCCCCCCCCCCCCCCCCCCCCCACCCCCCGCCACCCGCCAAGGAAACTTTCCCGTAAAGTTTTTTTCCCATAAATAATGAATGGTAGAAGTTAAGTGTCTGTTTGAGAAGATGCGGTGAGGTAGGGCACACAACAGTGTAAGCCTTATGCTAAGTCCCTGCATAGCAGCCAATTTTACCTCGATTCTACAACTGCTCACTAGCTGTACAGTATATGTGGCTAAGACCAGGGATGGCTCAAACCTTTGAGCCACCCATGGTGAGATGGGGAATGACGGCAGCAGTCACAGACCCTTGGGGGGGGGGGGGGGGGGGGTTAGGGTTAGCAATTGCAGGTTGTGGGGTGGGGTGGAGGTAGTGGTGATGGAAGTGGGGGGGGGGGGGCGGGGTTCACCAACTATCATGAACGCAATGCATGGACTTTCTTACCCCCTTCAATATTATTCTATAATTTATATTTTATTTATACTGTTGGGCTTAGGGCCCCTCAAAGCCTAGGGGCCAGCACTGCATGGAACGAGTGACTATTTGAATTACTCTGCATGATAACATCAGCCAGAAAGCATAATTTGAACAACCCTGCCCAAGAACCTTCTCATGCGCTCAATTTTGGTTCATTGACCCATGACTCTGCAGTCCCGACCAGCACTGTTGCATTTTGTCCCGCACTCTCTCTCTCTCTCAATATATACATTTACATATTGATGTCTTCTGTTTTTCCTTCATGCTCACTGTGTTTCTCATGTCATATTTTTTATGTTTATATTATCTGTTTTTCCCTTCCCTCTCATCAACTCTCTTTATCTACTCTCTCTCTCTCTGTCTCTCTCTACTCTCTCCCTCCCTCTCTCTCTCTCCTCCTCTCTCCCCCTCTCTCCCTCTCTCTCTCTCTCTCTCCCTCCCTCCCTCTCTCTCTATCTCTCTCTCTCTCTCTCTCTTTCCTACTCTCTCTCCCACCCTCTCCCCCTCCCCTTCCCCCTCTCCCCCTCCCTCTCCCCCCCCTCCCAGGTGCTGGGGGTGTTCGTCTGGTTCGGCGTGGTGCCCCCCCACACCATCATCGACTACGAGGAGCTGCGCCCGCCGAACCCGGAGCTGGCGCGGGGCATCCTGAAGTGCGACATGTCGGACCTGTCGCTCATCTCCTGCCTGAGCTACAGCCTGGTGCTGATGGTCACCTGCACCGTCTACGCCGTCAAGAGCCGCGGCGTGCCCGAGACCTTCAACGAGGCCAAGCCCATCGGCTTCACCATGTACACCACCTGCATCGTCTGGCTGGCCTTCGTCCCCATCTTCTTCGGCACCGCGCAGTCCACCGAGAAGGTGAGCGAGAGCGAGGGCGAGCGAGCGAGGGAGAGGGGTGGGGGGGCCGAGGGGGACGCCGCCGCCGCTGTTCTGCAAGCCTTTCGGGTTAAAACGGCCAAATCCCAGGTCTGGCTCTCGCAACACTTGCCACTAAAATCATCCCGAGACTTAATTGGCTAAATAAATGTTCTCTCCCTCTCCACCTTCGCTAATGTGTGGTGAGCGTTCTGGCGCAAATTGGCTGCCGTGCATCACCCAGGTGGGGGCTACACATTGGTGGTGGGTGAGGTGAGTTTCCCTTCACTGTAAAGCACTTTGAGCATTTGGAAAAGTGCTATATAAATGTAATTAATAATAATAAATAATAATAATAATAATAATAATAATAAAATGTCTCGGTTTTGAATCTCGGGGTGGACGTGAAGTTGTTTTGCACGTTTTTCCTGCGCTCAGAAAATACGACGCTCAGTGGACAAAGGCAAGGAATGTAAAAAATGCGGTTTGGGTTGGAAATGAGCACCACCAATACAAATCTATGCGTTTAAAAAAAAAAACAGTGTATTTAAAGCGAAAATCAAAGCAAGAAACAGCCTGCCCAAAACTTGACGACAGGCAACCGTTTTTTTTTTTTTTTTTTTTTTAACGGCTAGGAGATTTCTCTTTAGAAAGGAGCTTTGATGTGGGAATGAGGCGGGGGGGAAAAAGGAGGGGGGGATGAGAAACAGGACGAGAAGAGAATTTCATTCCTCTGTTTTATCTGGGCTAAGACGCACACCGTGACACAGAGACAAAGGACGTCCGCGCATTTTCCATTTTCGCGGCGCACGCCGTGGGTTTTTTAATTGTGGGAGGAAGGAGATAAGAGGGAGAACAATGGCTCCAACCGCCGCACTAAACCTGAGCAGCGCTGCAGGGGAATTAGGAGCGGGAGAGGGAGCAGCCGTCTGAGAGAGAGAAACAACCGGCGGTGCGGCCTCTCGACAAAAAAAACGCCAGTTTCCCCCTCAGAAACATCAATTTCTCCCGCAAAAACAGCCATTAGCACCCTCAAAAACACCTGTTTCCCCCTCAAAAACACCCATTAGCACCCTCAAAAACACCTGTTTCCCCCTCAAAAACACCCATTTCCCCCTCAAAACACCCATTTCTCCCTCAAAAACACCCATTTCTCCCTCAAAAACACCCATTTCCCCCCTCAAAAACACCCATTTCCCCCTCAGAAACATCAATTTCTCCCGCAAAAACAGCCATTAGCACCCTCAAAAACACCCGTTTCCCCCTCAAAAACACCCATTCCCCCCTCAAAAACACCTGTTTCCCCCTCAAAAACACCCGTTTCCCCCCTCAAAAACACCCATTTCTCCCTCAAAAACACCCATTTCCCCCTCAAAAACAGCAATTTCCCCCCTCAAAAACACCCATTTCTCCCTCAAAAACACCCATTTCTCCCTCAAAAACACCCATTTCCCCCCTCAAAAACAGCTATTTCTCCAGTCAAAAACACCTGTTTCCCCCTCAAAAACACCCATTTCTCCCCTCAAAAACACCCATTTCTCCCTCAAAAACACCAATTTCTCCCTCAAAAACACCCATTTCTCCCTCAAAAACACCAATTTCCCCCTCAAAAACACCCATTTCTCCCTCAAAAACACCCATTTCTCCCTCAAAACACTAATTTCTCCCTCAAAAACATCAATTTCTCCTGCAAAAACAGCCATTAGCACCCTCAAAAACACCTGTTTCCCCCTCAAAAACACCCATTAGCACCCTCAAAAACACCTGTTTCCCCCTCAAAAACACCCATTTCCCCCTCAAAAACACCTGTTTCCCCCTCAAAAACAGCCATTTCCCCCTCAAAAACAGCCATTTCCCCCTCAAAAACACCCATTTCTCCCCTCAAAAACACCCATTTCCCCCTCAAAAATAGCCATTAGCACTCTCAAAAACAAACACCCATTTCCCCCCTCAAAAACACCCATTTCCCCCTCAAAAACACCTGTTTCCCCCTCAAAAACACCTGTTTCCCCCTCAAAAACACCCGTTTCCCCCCTCAAAAACACCCATTTCTCCCTCAAAAACACCCATTTCCCCCTCAAAAACACCCATTTATCCCTCAAAAACACCCATTTATCCCTCAAAAACACCCATTTCTCCCTCAAAAACAGCAATTTCCCCCCTCAAAAACAGCTATTTCTCCAGTCAAAAACACCTGTTTCCCCCTCAAAAACACCCATTTCTCCCCTCAAAAACACCCATTTCTCCCTCAAAAACACCAATTTCTCCCTCAAAAACACCAATTTCCCCCTCAAAAACACCCATTTCTCCCTCAAAAACACCAATTTCCCCCTCAAAAACACCCATTTCTCCCTCAAAAACACCCATTTCTCCCTCAAAACACTCATTTCTCCCTCAAAAACATCAATTTCTCCTGCAAAAACAGCCATTAGCACCCTCAAAAACACCTGTTTCCCCCTCAAAAACACCCATTAGCACCCTCAAAAACACCTGTTTCCCCCTCAAAAACACCCATTTCCCCCTCAAAAACACCTGTTTCCCCCTCAAAAACAGCCATTTCCCCCTCAAAAACACCCATTTCCCCCTCAAAAACACCCATTTCTCCCCTCAAAAACACCCATTTCCCCCTCAAAAATAGCCATTAGCACTCTCAAAAACAAACACCCATTTCCCCCCTCAAAACACCAATTTCTCCCCTCAAAAACACCAATTTCTCCCCTCAAAAACACCAATTTCTCACTCAAAACACCTGTTTCCCCCTCAAAAACAGCCATTAGCACTCTCAAAAACAAACACCCATTTCCCCCCTCAAAACACCAATTTCTCCCCTCAAAAACACCCATTTCTCGCTCAAAAACACCTGTTTCCCCCTCAAAAACAGCCAATAGCACCCTCAAAAACAAACACCCATTTCCCCCCTCAAAAACACCCATCTCTCCCCTCAAAAACACCAATTTCCCTCCTCAAAAACACCCATTTCCCCCCTCAAAAACACGAATTTCTCCCCTCAAAAACACCAATTTCCCCCCTCAAAACTACCCATTTGCCCCTCAAAAACACCCATTTCTCCCTCAGAAACCCACCATCTGCCCCCAAACATGCTCCCCCCAAATGTGATATAGCCATTTCTCTTTTGTGTTCTTTCATTCAGAAAGCATCACAGGGATGTTGTTCTCAGTACAAAGCATTAACTGAATCAATCCCTTGTAAATACCACAATGATAAAACCACAGGGACTTTGACTGAAAAGAACACACCATAATGCCTGCATATTTGTCTGGAACAAAAAAAAAAAAAAAAAAAAAAAAACTAAATTACATTTTAAAAGAAAATCGGCATTCCCATAAAAAAATCGAGCCTTCCTATACAAAATACTGAATGGGTGATATATTAATTGGCACTGAGTTTCAGCATAGGGTTCCACTTCTGGTTTGGAGGACCCTTGTGTGTCAGTCTCCTGGTCCCTTAAACCTGCTCCTGAACACGTTGGGAAAAAAAGAAACAAGGTAGGAATGATCAGGATAAACCCTGGGATGCACTGTTGCTACGGTAGCATGGTATCTTTCCTACGAATATACGTTTTTCACGAAATAATAAAAATCGCTAAAAAATTCTTTGGGCGATTACAAATCAACAACAATCTTTACTATCGGCGGATTGCTGCGAGTGTTGACTGACTAGTGAAATGACTACGCTGTGACAAGTACGCAGGTATGCATGCACATGGCGCAGCCGTTGAAAGCATTTTTTTTTTAAAGAAAAAAAGAAGCCATTTCAAAGCCAACCCATCTTTTTCATCAAATGACATAATATTCAGCCTTTGGGTAAAAAAAAAAAAAGAAAAAAAAATTCTCTGACAAATGAGTCCTTTGATGATGGAGAGAGCATCAAAAATAGACGTGTTTTCTTGTCTAATAAAGGCTAACATTGAGAGGCAGTCAGCCGGATATATTTGTGCCCTCGGTCGTGTTCTTCCAGGTCGTTCTTTTCTCATAGAAGAGGACAGAAACAAAAGGAAATGGAAGAAGGTGGTCGTCAAGAGACAGTCAATAGCCATTATGTTGCGTCATCTATAAAGAACAACTTTTGCAGTTTTGTAAGTAGGGTAGTATTTCCTTACAACTACAACTTACAGATGGTTTTTTTTTTTAATCTCAATTGATCGCTTTTTATTGATCTCTTAGTGTAATGTAGGCCATGTTAGGACGATGAAAATGTTCTACAGTAGAAAAGCTCTAGAGAGGGAAAGTAAAAAGCTTTTTTTCCTCATAGTTAATAACTTTGTGAAAGTTTGTTGTTTTCCTGTTAACTGATTTTATTCCAAATAGAATAGTCGCTCTAGACTAAGACACGACGTGTATTCCACTAAGATACATACAACTGCTGATAGAAAAAACATACCTTTAAAAATGAAAAAGGCATTTTTTACACAGCAGTTATATTTCACAAGCCACTTCCTGAGTCCACATTACAAATTAATATCTGAATTATATGACTTCCATTCCTAAACTGAAAAGGCTAATGTGTTAGACACATTGACAATTAGACTAGGCATTGGAATTACTTTTAACTCTGCACTGCATAGAACAAAAAGTGTTTTTATATATTCATGGGGTATGGCTTCAATGTTGAGCACAGCTTCTGAAGGTTCAGAAATTCTCTGTTAATTGATAAATTAAATAATTAATTCCATGCAGCCAATTACAACAGTGCAAACTGCCATTGGATAACCCACCTGCCACTCAAGGAAACTATGCCGTGGCATTGGCTGACTGCATCCAGCGGGTTTGACTGTATCCAGCCTGTGTGGCAGAGATGGTCTGAGATGCCTCCATCGTGCATCATGCACTGAAATACCTTCCGCGTGACCTACCTACATTACCATGGCTTTCAGGTCACTCATGTGTAAGACCATGCACGGGCTCTTAAAGCATAATGGTTTACTGAGAACTGAAATGAACAAAAGAAAAAACCTCAGCAAGCAAGGGAAATAGGATGGAAAAAATAATTTTAAAAAAAAAAATTTTTTTTTACCTTCTGGGTCATTCTATTTATATATTTATTTATTTGTTTGTTTTCATGACCTTTTTTAGACAGAATTGCACCCTGTACAATTAATTTCATTTTTTTGTGTAAAAAGTCTATTTAGTAAAGATGGTGAAAAGCTATCATTTGGAATAAAAGTCTTAAGTGTTAAAATTAAAAATTAAACCTGGTTAGCAAATGGTCAACAGCTTTTCAGATTTTTCCCATAAATAGTAAAAGCAGCAAATTACACTAAATTAAGCATTTTGAACGTCCCCTTAATGCTCCCCTTAAAACAACAGGACCACACAGTCGTATAGACAAATATGGACTCCAACCCACATATCACCACAGTGGCAGAAAGTTAGACTATGTCTATCAGGCTCATGCTGGGGAGGGGGCGGGTGGAGGGGGGGGGGGGCAGTGCCCCCACCCCTTTTGCCCTAAGTGCCCGGTATACCCCTTTGATTTGAATATTTAAAAAATTATATTAGCATTATTATTGCCATCATTCATTTTAGTGCCTATCTTTAACCAAGAAATTAGGAAAAAGTAAAGATAGGAAAAACATGTTGCCCAAAAGTTTATCTAGAGTGCTGTGCCCTTTTCTCTGTCTGAGCTCCTGTCCTTCAAAAGGTCCCTGCATGGCACTGATGTATATAAATAAAACTCTGAAGTATAGCATACACAAAAGTAGAGTGTAATGAATTCCAGAATAGATCCCTGTGCGCCACCACACTCCATTAAACGGAATCCTCTTCAATTTGCACAAATTGAAAAATACAAAATATGCGCGATCAACAGCCTTATCATGCTCGAGCATTTCAAAGCATCGAAGCGCCTTTCAAATGTGGCAAAATGAGGAGTCGTTGGGAGTATATACTGCTATAAAGATGGTGCAGTACGGTTATTAAAAAGCAAAACTGAATTTGTATATCTGTAATGTGTTGTAAAATAGGACCGGAAGGCTTGCTCTCCATACATAAATAAGCTTCTGTCCTCCTGCAACCTGACCTGATACATTTATTCACAGGAAAATGTGTTGCAAAGAACTCAAAGTTTGGCTTGGACTTAAAAATCATATAAGGGCAAAAATGTGAGTTATATCCTAAAATACAGCCAATGGACAAACTCCATATTCACATTTAGATTAAAAACTTGGTTTAATTCAAATCTTCCTCAATTCAAAGAATTCTGAATGGCTAAATTGTTCTTCTTAATCCCATGCCATCATGTAACTTTATTCTAACTACAATTTAATAATAGCTACTGTATATGTTTTGCCACTTGGGCTGTCCCCTCAAAAGTTTGTTTAATTTTTTTATGTATAGCATTCTGAGTTAGCTTTTTAGTTTTTCTTGTGATCATCCCGAGCATGGGATGATAAGTCACAGTTACAATCCGAACTTCCAGAAAGGGGAGTTGCTTAACGCACTCCATAACGAATGCTACATCTGATCTATATGGATGCATGTGGCAAAAAGCATTTGTCGCACTTACAGTTCAAACTTCAGGAAAGGACAGTTGCTTAACACACTCAATAGCGAATGCCACATCTGATCTATATGGATAAGTGTGGCAAAAAAGATTTGTCACAGTTACAATTCTAATTTCTCAATTCAAACTTCCAGAAAGGGGAATTGCTTAACACGCTCTACAGCGACTGCTACATCTGATCTGTATGTATACGTGTGGCCTAATTATTATTATTTTTCCCCGCTCCCCCCCCCTCCCTCCCCGGTCTAGATGTACATCCAGACGACCACCCTGACGGTGTCGATGAGCCTGAGCGCCTCGGTTTCCCTGGGCATGCTCTACGTCCCCAAGGTGTACGTCATCATCTTCCACCCGGAGCAGAACGTGCAGAAGCGCAAGCGCAGCTTCAAGGCCGTGGTGCAGGCGGCCACCATGTCCACCCGCCTGTCCCAGAAGTCCAACGACAAGCAGAACGGCGAGACCAAGATCGAGCCCGACCGGACGCAGTAGGGGAGGCGCGCGGACACGGGTACGAGCCCTGCCATCTGTATATATATCTCTCCCGCCAAAAGTTGAGCTCTGTTTGCTCAGCGACTCGCTGAGCGGCTCAATAACTTATCAGTGTTCCCTCCTCCATATAGACACAAACCCGCATATCACAACAGTATTATAGTATAAAACTATACATACACAGTAGGCGATGCCACCAGTATGAGCCGACATCTTCATCTCCCACCAAAAGTAGAGCTGCGTTTGGTCCTTCAGTAACTCACCAACTCACCAATGCCCCTCCTCCACGTAGACACAAACCCACATATCACAACAGTAGCAGACGGTTAAGTTAAGTCTGCCAAAGTCTGTATAGCTCAAAAGCAGTTTGAGTGAATTACAAAACATTGTGACAGTGTACTGGACCTGCAGACAGATATTAGGTGAACGATCTTACATGAAAGTATTTACAATCGTTCGTTTCCCATGTAATTTTAAAGGACAATCAGGCTATTACTTGTGTTTATATCCAAATTGATATTGCAGACTTAATGGTTGAAGACGTTAGGACTAAATGTCTTGACAGACTGACAGTGTTGATTACACAAATTCACAAATTGCGCTTCATTGCGCTAAAATCTTTATTACTAAAGATGGTTCCGGTCATGTGACCATGACTGACTCAGTCACTGTTACTGAGGAAATCTTAATTAATTTTAATCGCCAGCCACAAGGGCAAACTCCGATTCAGACACAGGTGATGCTGGATAGTTGGTCACTCTTATTATAAATTCTATAATTATGTTTTATTAAGCATTTTAAAGTCCTCTCTTTTACAAGATATAAATCTTGTGGAATTGAAAACCCATCCATTTCACAACAAACATCGCTCATTTTCAAGAATTCCATTTCTTTACCTCTGGGATCCTTTACTGTTATCCTTCCAGGTGACATCTACAATCGCTGAAAGACCAAAGCCATAAATCAGTTCCATAAATAAGCGGTTAAAAATACATTTTTGTTCATCTATTGCCCTGCAACACTGGAGGTACTGGAGAGGAAATTAGAGGTGGTGAAGGTTTTGCATTTCACAGGTCTATATGTACATTTTTATGACAATATCTGTCATGAAAGTCAGCTCCAAGATTTAGTAAAAGCAGTTATTGGGAGAGAAATTATTCTCATTTCCATTTTGAAACAGGATATTGAAATTGCATTCTGTGGATTTTGCATGCATTGAGCCAACCACAAGAGATAAAGTCAACAGCTTCTGAAATGGATTTACTTTCCTTTGCGACACTCACATCTCACACAAGAATTAGGCACATGACAGGTATTTCCGTTTCCTCCCACACTCAAAGACATGCATGCTAGGTGCGCTCCTGCAGTTGCCCTTGACCAAGGCACTTGCCTCAGAACTGGAGTTGGTCCCCGGGTACTGCCCTGTGGCTGCCCACTGCTCCTAGGTAACTAAGGATGGATCAAATGCAGAAGACAAATTACCCCACGGGGTTCAATAAAGTATATCTTAATCTTAATCTTAAACCATTTGTGAGGCATGTACTACCACCAGCAAGAAAACATAGCATGCTGTGGTACATGCCTACTTATTGTTTGCATCAAGGCAAACAGAGGCACACAATATTGTGAAACGGGAACACAGACCATGACTGTCCTTCACGTCCTTTAATTTATCCAGTTTAATTAAGAAGGCCCATCCTGCAGAACTGGATTACAGTATTCTCACACAATAGCATTCTCCGCTACTTAACGGTGACTCATCCCAGAGCTCCAAAGGGGTCTTGACTAATGACATCTGTGCCCTCTAAATGGAAATATTACGTGACCTCCAATGACAGCTGTTACTCACTTTGCCAGAATCAGCTGAGGCCAGACCATGCTGAGGCTCATCCTTTCCCATCATGCATTGCAGCCCAGTTCGCTGCTTATAGCAGCTGACCCAACAGGACTGATCACAGTGTTGTGTGTAAACCATTTCATTTTGTGTGGAATTAGTCAGCCTGCCAAGATGAGATTTTCTTTTCTAACTCGGGAAAATAAAATAATAATGGTAACCTTTGTCATTTGGCCTTCATAAAATTCTCAGTTATTTCCAGGGAACTTCAACAAGATTTTATATTTATAACAGCATGTTGCTGTTGACTTGAAACGGTCATTACCAACATTTCAAAATGCGAATCAAATCCTATCAACATAATTGTGAATGTTAAAAAATTAATATTCAATTTATGTGCCTGGGGAAAATGAGGTTTGATACAAATTTATTTTCCTGTTAGACACTCTATTCAAAGCAACTTACATTTTCAGACTGTCATTACGTTACATTTAGCAGATGCATTCATCCAAAACCACATACTAGTGTATGCAGAATACAGGTCAGATAAGGCACAATTCCCACCTAAGCATCAGTTATCCATAGCCATGGACATCGAGTCTAGTTCACACAGTAAAGCATTGGCCAATCAGTAAAGTTATGGCAAGTCATAAACTAGAAGTGAGGCATTGTGACAAGAGATATGATGAAAAGCTAAGACGTCAAGATGAAGATACAAGTACAACATGAACATTCTAGAAGATCAACATACTACACAACTGTTACATGAAAATGATACTTGCTTGGGGGGTAGTAGCCCTGCAGAAGAGAGTAGTGTTAAAGTTAGTCAAGGTACAGTTTGAGGAGAAGGGTCTTCAAACCATGGTGGAAAATTGGCAGGGACTGCACGGTTTGTAGAGGAATGGGGAGTTCCTTCCACCACAGGGGAGCTAGGGTGAGCCACTCCAACAGTTGCACAATTAAATGTTCAGTGTTAAATTAGCTCTTACAGAGTGCATATGGTCCCTGTTGGACTCCCTGTTGGGAACTGAATTACTCTACCCACTCTCGACCCACCCAACTGCACCTATTAGGCTGTATGGTGTGTAAATCAAAAATGATTAAGACCCCAAGCTACTGCCAAACTAAAGGAAACACCAACTACACAACTACAGTATCCATCTGTGCGACAATCTCGATGGAATGTTCTTGGTGAAACTGCTGGTTCACGCCCTTGTTTGAGGTTTGTAGAGTTCTTTTTTTTGGTCTCAAACCAATCCACAGACATCATGATCAAGTACTTTTTGCTTTCGATCATAGTTGGCCCAAGTTCAAAGTTGGTGCCTTTCCCTCAGACTTCCATGCCAATACCATCTAAGCCACTGTTCCTCATGAAAAATCAGCAAGTCTTCATCTTCATCTTCATCACCGAAGCTCCTGTCGAACATGCCGCAACAACCGTGCTCTTCCAAAGTCACTGAGATCTCTTTTTCTGTCTATGGTGGCTGAAATAACGGGCAACTGAGCCTGCTCAGCATTTTTAAACACAACCATGAGCATTCTGGGATGATATTTGCTTAGGTAGACTCAGGAATCATACCTCTGTGCAAGAAAAGCACATGCTTTCAGTATATTTGTATCCCTCGTGTACTCAAGCGATTCCTTTATTTTGGCAGTTACCTGTATATTCATGAATGGTGCACACTTAAGTATTTTAAAGACTACAATACATTATAGCTTGTGGAAATGCACTGAAACACCAAATAGTGACAGAGAGGATGAGATCATTTTATTTTATATGATTGTTTGAGCGCCTGTATCTTTCAGAGGTGTTTCTCATTTATTTTACTTTATTTTTTCAGGTAACTCCAGCCTACACCAATCAAAGGAGCCCCAACATTGAGCTGGATATCCCAGCAAATACAGGATATAATCAAATTCCCATGCAGTCATACGGACTGCAGGAAAACAACGTGGGATGTAAATCTAATGGAACTGGAACAATGACATTTTAAATGATTAACAAATCACAAACAAAAGAGGATGTAAAAATGTCTCTGTTCCACCAAACATGAAATGCTCCAAATGGTCCTAAAGTAAGTAATGGGTGTTTGGTGAATTACTCCATCTCAAATGGGATGTGACATTCTTTTTGATGATCGCCATTTTACAACAGGATAAGTGTTGACACCGCTGGACAGAACATGAATCTTTGCTTTTATATATCAAAATACTTTCCTGGGAAGAAGAAGAAAAAAAGAAAAGAAAAGAATTTTCTAAATCCCTTTGATGTTCTCCTTTTTTCCTTGCCCTTTAGTTGATAAACTAATTCCTTGAAAAAAAGAAAAGAACAAACGTGGCTCCTCTGAGACAGAGGAGCACAGGCGTGATCCTGAGAACAATTTAGCGTAGCGTGCAGTTTCCTTTGTGTGCTTGGATCACCAACATTTCAGCATGGATTTGTCTGTCTGTGTGTACGCGTGCGCGTATGTTAAATGTGATTACACGAGAAAACATTCCTTTATTATTATTATTATTATTATTATTATTTATTTTATTTTTTTTGTAAATTAGGAGAGTACATTAATAATACAGAAAAAAAAAACTATGGAGGAAAGTGACACGGGGTAATTCAGTTAAACCACACTGGATTAGCAAAAGAGTGAATTTTGAATGCGTTACTTGGAGGTAAAGGACAAAATACTTTGGATTTAATCAACCCCTCAATGAATTGTGCTATCTTGGGAGTGCCAGAACAGAATTATTTTCCCCCAAAGCATGAAGAGCTCCAAAACATAAGTATTCGGGAGAAATGGTTCCTTATAGCATTTACTGAAGTTCTTTTGTCAGGCAATGACTCCTTATTGAACTGTGCTTAAAGTGGGGAACTGTGTGTTTGCAAAGCACAAAATGTCTGCTTCAGTTTTAATTATAACCACAATGACAATGAAATGAAATAAACCTAACCACTGTTACACATCATAGTAGCCACTACTGCGCTGTAGATCAAACCAAACTTGAGGACATTTCTTGCTACTGTTTAGTAGAGATATACTGTGGATTCTCACGCACAATGATCCAGCAATGATCCAGTAGAAACTAAAAAGAAACACATTTCAGGATACAAGCCAGAACAAAAAAAAAAGAAAAAGAAATAACATTGCTCTCGGAATCTTAGAGCCACAACAGTCCAAAGGCTCAACCTTTTTCCAGTGTGTCCATACTGTTTATCTTCAGTTGCAGATTTCACCCCCTTTAGTCTGTAAGTATATCACAAGATTTACTATTACTTTTGTACAAAGAGGAACCAGCTGGAAACATATCACTGTTTTAAAATGTTCTTGTTTTGATCACAAAACACCAGCATCCAGGGCAAATTGCATGTACACAAAGGAAAAGACATTGGGCCTCATTCACGAAACATGCGTACGATCATATTTGATCGTAAACTGCTTGTGAGAACGTTTCCAAGGACATTTCGTCGTTCCTCATTTTTTTCTTATCTATATTTGTTCACGGCTGTTTCCTTATGCTAATCACATGAACAGGATTGCGCATAAAATTTACAGACAGCCAGAATTCATCATCTCATACACCTGGGATATGCACAAAAACAAAGGTCTGCACATGTGTCACGAATTATAAATATTGTTTTTTTTTTTGTTTTTTTTTTTTCGTGGGAACATTTTTAAGAACTAAACTAAGAATAATTTAAGAAAGGTTTTGTGAATGAGACCCAATAACTGTCATGAAATAACGTTATGCAATATGTTAGGAGTGGTTATATTTCTATGGTATGTATCAAAAAGAAATACTATGAAAACAAGCCCAGATAAGGGTGTAACTGTGACTCAGATAAATCTGTAGAAAAGATTTTAATTAGATTTCAATTATCTAGACATTTGCTAATCAGCATGGAATTCCTTATGGCCAGTCCTGCTGGGGTTGAATCCCATAGGGTCCTCAAACATGCCAATTCCAGAGGTATATAATAGAGCACACTTCACATTTAATAAAAACAATTATATTTATCTTCAGCATTGCTGCCTTTGATCACTGCACTGACCTTGCTACATTCATTGCAAATAATGCATTTCTCAGTATAACCTGAAATATGAACAGTCATTTGCAGTACAAGTAAAGAAAAATATAAAGAAAAGCAGAAGGCATTCTACAGGTAAACACTAACGCTCCAGGTGGTTTTACCTGACACTCCCTCCACCAGGTTGTTAAAATTCTGGGGTGTAACACCTTATACAGACCTGAATTAGTTCTGGCTGTTCGTTTGATCATAGTCCTGACGGGGTTGTGTAACAGGTGGAATTGCATGCAAGCATCAAGTAGCACTTTGTACACAAGTTTTAAAAAAAATTAAAATTATGTGAAACACCTGCGTAAAAATGAAGTAAGATCTCCCATGTGATGTGTCCTTAAGAATTAGAATACACCATATAAATGTATTTTGCCTTAGATACAATCTGATATCATGCTAAAGCACATTGAAAATTGATTAGACTTCTTCCCTAAACACATTTTGTTACTTTCATTACAAGACTACGTTCAATTAGAAAAATACGTGGATTCACCAAGGGTAGAAACCACTGAGCGTCCCCTGCAGCAGTAGCTCATTAAAGTTACAGTTTTACCCGTTGTGCTGTTTCAAACCTTCACTGGCCCCCACTTTGGTGTTGTTTGTCTATGAGTTGAGCAGGCACGTGTGAACCATGTGTCAATTTCCAGTATGCAGGTGTGGTCCGAGAAATCCAACGGAATGGTGTACTGCTTGTTGAGCACAAATAGTGGTATGTTACTTGATATTTTTTATTGGTTTGTGGACTCTGATGTTAACTTTTTTTTTTTTTTTTTTTTTTTTGGGTGTTGCTGCATGTGGAAAAATCCCACACCCAGGCCGGAATAATCCGTCTTTTTGTTAAAAACAATTAAAGGTAGCACTTGTGTCTCTTTATCCAACAATGTACAGTGGGAATGTAAAAAAAGGGTCAGTGCAAAAAAAAGAAAAATTGTACGATTCTGTGAACATTGTTCCCTCGTTTCGAAATTATTATTTATTTTTTATATGTTTAATTTATTATTTGACACTTATTTTGCTCATATCTGACCATCTTAGAGCTGTAACTCTTTTTATGTAATTGTACTTGTATATTCAATCCATTAGCTTTTATTACAAAGGCAAAGTTTTTCATAAAATGAAAAAGATGAATAATAATAAAAAAAACTCATCTGAGGCAATTACTCTTTCGTGAGTTTCAGTAGTGACCGATGAATCCATGTTGTGTTAGAGACTGGCTAAATATAGTGAACCTGACCGTTTTTTTTTAGCATTTAGTTGTCATAGAAAATGGAACTTGGTTGAATAAAGATGAAACCCTGGCTGAATAGTTGTTAAAATGCTGCTAATGTTCAGGAGAGGTGCGATGTAAAGGTCTAATGAAAAGCAATGGATTCTTAGCATTCTGACTTATATACAGTGTCCTCCGATTATAACTATTCAACTGTGCCCACCATTATTCACACCCTTAACAATAAAGATGAATGAAATGAAAGACAAATATTTGTGTACAGAATACAATAAACAACACAAGTACTGAACTATACTTTAATTTTCAAACGTGTGTGGAACATGATTAAAGTTCTACTTTAACTGCAATGACTCGAATCAACCAAAATAACTATTTTCTCCATTTCTTGGGGGTGGTGTGGTGATCTCCATCCCTCTCTACAGAATTTTTCAAGATTCTTCTGATCCTACAGTTCTTTTTAACAGATCTTTAAAAAATTATTCTCATTTTTCACGTGAACGGAGTCTGGAGTCCGGAAGTCATTGTCTTATTGAAAGATTTTGAGGTACGTAGCAGATGGATCCAGATTTTGGACCCAAATGCCTTGGATTTCACTGCCCAAGGACCAGTGGATACAAAACAGCAGCATCAACGTCAAATTTGAACCACAATATTTCTACATTGGTGTCATGTTCTATTTGGCAGAAGAATCCATTCCTCAAATACCAAACTTGCTGCCGGTGTGCGTGGCCAAAGAGATTAAATTTAGCCTCATCTGATATATAACATAACATAACATAATGATAAAAGCAGGCCATTCAGCCCAACAACGCCCGCCATTTTCCTGACTAAATTATTAGACTAGATAGTATCTAACACCGTATCAAGCCTAGTCTAGAAAATCCCCAGAGTTTCTGCCTCTACTGCATGACCTGGCTGGCTATTCCACACATTGACTACTCTGTGCGTGAAAATTTATTTCCTAATGTCTGTACGGAATTAACTTTTCACTAATTTCCATTTTTTTAATGTCCCCTCGTTCTACTAACAGAACTCAACCCAAAGAATCTCTTGTAGTTCACTTTGTTGAACCCCTTTATGAATTCAAAAGCATCATCATAACCTACTGTTCCAATCAAAGTTCCAGCACCATTGAGCAGGGTCCAGATGCTAATTTGGGGGTATAAGTGGGGGTATATCTCCCCAATATTAGCAGCACGCAAAATTCCCCCCCCCCCCCCCACCCCCCCTAATAAAGACAGGATGAAAGCTGTTCTGGAATGCTGTTTTTCAGAAGCTTTCCTGGCACAATTTCCAACTTCAACAGAGAATCTGAAAGCCATAGGAGGCCACAGTACAGAGATGAAATCTTGCACCTGGTGCAGGCATTTGTCTTGCATACTTATTGTCATTGGATCTTATAAAAAAAATTATTTGGGGTGTGAATAATTATGGCATTTTTCAAAAAAGGACTTGTCAAATTGTTTTCTCTATGCAACTGTATTAATATGAAAAATATGATACCTACATTTTAAAAGCACGCAAATATAGCTCATTACCTGTATTGGTTATTTTATAGACTCTTCTTTGATCTTCATCAATGGTGTGAATAATTCTGGAGGGCACTGTGTATATATTTAAGTTTTAGTTATTTCAGAATCTAATGCTTTCCAAGATTGAGGACAAAAAGATGGAAAGTTTCTCTATGGGTATGTGCAAACACCGTCATTTCGGTTTTTCATTTTCTTTCTTTTATATGAAACTCAGGTTTATGTTGTGTATATAAATAAAATATGCTCTCTCGTTGCGGGCTCCACATTTTATATGAACATTTTTTTTTTTTTTTTTTGCTTTAAAAAGGAAGCCAGGTCTCTGGTGGGGGGCAAAAATTGGGTGTATGTGCATTATGTTCAAAGTACGCCTAACTGTGCATGTTAGAATAAATGTTTTAATAATAAAAAAAACTGGACTGGACTCAACTGAATAGCTGTCTTACATAATCTCTCCTTTTCATTTCAAGGATGCTGCCTCGGATTCAGGCACATTAGCATTGTCTTTCTGTTACATGGCCATTCATAGAATAAGTGCCTGGGGGAATTCTCTCCGCTCTTCGGATAATGCCTTTGATTCACAGTATAACATAACACCAGCCCGGCCACTGACACACACACGTGCGCCAAGGCACTGAACAGGAGCTTTACTTCAGCATATCGTCCTGTTGCTCTTTGCTTAACTTTCCGTTTGTTCGTAACTGATTGGCATACTGCAAAACCAGTTCACTTTTACGCTTTATCTTGTACAGTATCAGTACTAAAGTGTGTATTAGGCAGACCGGCATCTATACTGGTCCAGCAAAAGTATAACCTTCAGTTTAAAGGCATGACCATGTTTTTTTTTATGGACAAGTCATTACTTTACTCTATAGAATAACAATCTCTTAGCAATAGTATACCAATATTATAGATTATTTATTCTCAATGGGTATTTTTCAGTTTCTTTTTTTTTTTCCTCAGAAAAAATGTGCTTTCTTTTTTGCTGTCATAAATCCCTATTATATTGATATCCCCCCGCCACCCCCACCCCACAAATATACACAAGCTAGTTCAGAGATTTATGTGGGAAAAGGTAATTGACCATCAATACAAAATTCTTCCAAGATAACAAATGATATTTAACATAAAATATTAAATTAAATGTGCATTCCATAATACTAAGCTCTGGACATACAGGTACTGTACATAAAGGTATATTATGTATTACATGCAGTAAGCAACATATTCATGAAGTAATCTGGAATGAGCTTAATTGTGTTTTCCAACTCAAGTGTTTGGACCAATGGATAATCCTCCTTTGGAACATCGAAATGTTTGACTCCTCCATATGCAAATGTGGGCACAATGCAATTAAGCACTAAAAGAGAACTACCACAGCCTTCTGTTTCAAAACTACTCATTCTTTACTTTTACTTAAACCCCAGGCAAAAATGATACGAGACTTAAAACTCAGAGATTTAAGACTCATCCATAAAATCGACTGCATATGATGTGTAAGCCGTAGTGACTACAAAGCAAAAGCACTGTCAAGGCTGATTTTCCACGATAAGACCAAGGCCCAAACTTGCAGCAAGCAAAATAAAAAATAAAAAAACCACTTTCATCAAGAAATGCTCATGCAGAGCCCTCATGCAGTCTGTCCTGCCCATTTGCCAGATGACTGGGGTGTCAAACCGAACCCCAGGGGGGCCGCAGTGTCTGTGGGTTTTTGTAATTTCCTTTCAATCAGCTGCCAATTAAGGCCCTGAGAACAAGGCGTGTGGATTCCTTAGCCCAGTGGTGTCAAACTCGTGCCATGGAGGGCCGTGTGTATGCAGGTTTTCATTCCAGCCTCAGATCTTGATTATATAATTAGTTAAATTATTTGCTGAATTAGGGATGCAGGTTTGTGCACAATGGTGACCCGACGTCTATGGTGACCCGCATTGTCTAAATAAAAATTTTCTTATATTCTGTGCTTCAATGCAGTTAAACGCATATGGTTGAATGAGTAATTGGACTCAATTAAGGCAGCATTAATTGGTTGGAATGAAAACCTGCATACACACGGCCCTCCATGGCACGAGTTTGACACCACTGCCTTAGCCGATCAATAATTTAGACCGGGGGTGTCCAATCTTATCCGAAAAGGGCCGGTGTGGGTGCAGGTTTTTGTTTTAGCCCAGCAACTGCAACACCTGATTCAACTAATTAACTAATCATGGTCTTCAATCAAGACCTTGACAAGTAGAATCAGGTGTGAGAGCACTGAGCACTAACAAAAACCTGCACCCACACCAGCTTTATTCGGTCAAGATTGGACACCCCTGACTAAAATGAACCACTGGTGCCAAAAGCACCGTGGAATCTAGCAGAAACCCTCCAGGAGTGGAGTTTGACATCTGTGCTGTAGAGCCCTGTAACTCAAATCATGGCCCTCGCGGTCTAAGAACTGCTGGTTTTCCACCCTCTCTCTATCTGGGGGTCTGGTCAAACAGTAGCACTATTTCAGGGGCGGCCAACCCAGGTCCTGGAGAGACACAGGGCCTGCTGGTATTTGTTTTTCTCAGCACTTAATTGATCAATTAAAAGCAGTTGATAACACAGTTAACTCACATCACCTGGTTTCTTAGGCCTAAGCGGTTGTTGTATTTAAGGCGAAAACAAAATCTAGCAGACCCTGCGGCTCCCCAGGACCAGGGTTGGTCACCCCTGGTGCAGAGAATCACCCAGTAGTCTGCTACCAACTCTTGGCTGAGACACATTTATTGAGGCTGGTAAACCCTGTAGGTTGGTAGTAACTGGCTGCAGCATCACCCCCAATCAGCATTATTTTCAATCAGCTCTCCTCTGGTTAACCATGAGCCTGCAGTATGTCTGCAACAGATGCGCACGCAGTGTAGTCCAGAGGATGGACAATCTAGGTTCAGAAAGTAAAAATCCTCCCCAGGATTTTGCTCCAGTCCCTAGGATTTACATATTAGCGACAATTCTTTAGCCAGGAGGTAGAACTAATGAGTGAAATCAGCTGGCTGAGTTCACGGATGGAAGAGACACATGGCAGGACTTTAACTTTCTGACCCCTTGGGCTTTCCATCTCTGGTGTTTTCATTCTTCCCTCCTGACCAATGGGGCGTGGTATGAAATAATGACTCATAATCCATCCTAAATGCGGCATAATCGAGCTCTTTGAGGGGATTTTTTAATAATGCAGTTGCTTGTGCTGTAGGTTTCGCCAGTGCTTTACATTGATTCCCAAGCGAGTTCAAATGTACAGGCCGCAGAGATCGTACAGGACCACGGGCATTTCAAATCAAAGAAACGCTGACGTTTAAATCAGCAGGTAGCGTTATCCATTATAAAATGGAAATTCAATGATTTAAAGACGAGATATTTTATTTATGAATGTTTCGCATGGTGCTGTGCAGTATTACACTGTCACATGAAAGGCACAAGTCGTATTGCTTAGGGATTAATATTAATGAACGTTAAAGGGAATTGCATTCTGGTCATTTTACATAATTCATTGCGAATTCACTTGGATTCTGTGTGAGGTTGTTCGATGAAGAGACATTACGTCCACAATGACTCTGTACTGAGAGGATATACATGCAGTGCAAAGATAGTCCTCGTATGTCGTTCTCGAGAACTGCATGCTAACAAATTGCAAATAGAATTAATTGCATGAATTAATTGTGCATTAATTTATACATTGAAATGATATGCAGGTAATGCATATTATGACAATTATGATCAACATAATTTGTTAATCACCCATGCTGATTTATGTAGCTCACATTTTATACATCCAATTGTTTAAATAATAGGTTGTACTGCCATCTAAACCAGGACATATCTGAATGTTTTTGCAGAAAAACAAAGCCAGCTTCAATACGGCATAAAAGTATCACGGCACACATACAGAAGTGCATCTTCAAAAATACAACTTATTAAATTTTCCTGTTAAACTGCCCAATGTTTTCATAAATCAGTAAAGTTGCAACCACAATCTTGCAAATGACAGTGGAATTGTAAAATGAAATGAATTAAATATCTTTGGGAAGAGTTTCATTGCTTAGGATATTTTTGTAAAGGGTTGAAAATATTAATAAGTTACAGTAACAAGAGGGAACATCCTCATGGTTTCCAGACAAGACTTGAAGTGGAAAAGCTGTTGTCAAGCGACAGAACGGCAGCCAAGCTTCCTACAAAAAACATCAGTAAGCATCGCCATCTAGTGGTTGGATATATGAACGCTGTTCCCTCAAAGAGATACACTACATTTCCAAAAGTATGTGGACACCTGAACATTGTACGCATGTGCACTTGTTGAACATCTCATTCTAAAACCATGGACATTAATATGAATTTCGACCCTCCTTTGCTGCTGTAACAGCCTCCGCTCTTCTGGGAAGGCTTTCCAATAGATTTTGAAACATGGCTACAGGGATTTGCTTCCATTCAGCCACAAGAGCATTAGTGAGGTCGGGCACTGATGTCGGGCGTAAGGCCTGGCTCACAGTCGGCATTCCAGTTCATACCAAAGGCATTTGATGGGGTAGAGGTCAGGGCCCTGTGCAGGCCAGTCAAGTTGTTCCAAGCTCTTCCTTCCCCAAGCTCTTGCCACATAGTTGGAAGCACATAATTCTCTAGATTGACATTATATGCTGTAACATTAAAATTTCCCTTCACTGGAACTAAGGGGCCTATCCCAAACCATGACAAATAGCCCTTGACCCTTATTCCTCCTCCAACAAAACATTACTGTTGGCATTATGTATTCCGCTTAACCCCGATCCGTCCATCAGACTGCCAGATAGTGAAGTGTGATTCATCACTCCAGGGAACATGTTTCCACTCATCCAGAGTCCAATGGCGGTGTGTTTTACACCACTCCAGCCAACACTTGGCATGGTGATCTTAGGCTTGTGTACGGCTGCTCGACCACGGAAACCCGTTTCATGAAGCTCTTAACGAACAGTTCTTGTGGCAACGTTGTTTCCAGAGGTAGTCTGGAGTCTGTAGTGAGTGTTGCAACACTCTGCAGTGCGTGTTGCAACTCTGCAGTGAGTTTTGCAACCGAGGACAGATGGTTTTTACATGCTACACGTTCAGCACTCGGTGTTCCCCTTCTGTAAGCTTGTGTGGCCTACCACTTTACAGCTGAGCAGTTGTTGTTCCTATGTGTTTCCACTTCATAACAACAACACTTACAGTTGACTGGGGCAGCTCTAGCAGGGCAGACATTTGATGAACTGATTTGTTGGAAAGGTGGCATCCTATGACAGTGCCGCACTGAATGTCACTGAACTCTTCAGCACGACCCATTCTACTGTCAATATTTGCCAATGAAGATCGCATGGCTGTGTGCTTGATTGTATGCGCCTGCTTGCAATGGGTGTGGCTGAAATAGCCATGCAGCACATGAATAACATTTCTGCAAATGTGCCACAGCTAGCCAGAGAGGCTAATTTTCACACACGTCGAGTAACTTATACAGGTAGCTTATAGCATGCGTCACAGCCCCAGAAGTTGAAGGTGTGTGTAATACCAGATTTTTCTTCAAGAAATTAAGTGCAGTCTTACCTTTGGAACTTTTTCCTATGGAACCGGCAGCTTGATAGCCTACCACCATGGCACAGCCTCCTGTATCGCCGTTACTACCGCTAAACTCTACGATACGGTCTATGGTTACTACACGCGAAGAGAAGCAGATCCATCTATGATCGTAACCGTAAACAAATCAGCACGACTTTGACCTTTGTTTAAAGCTACTGTAACTGACGTTTTTATTAAACTGAACCACACGTGCGGTTAAAGTCCATTAAGTGCTAATGTGGCAATCAAGCACACTTCAATAATACCAGTCCACAGTGGATTTAACCGATATTACTCAACTGTAGTAAAAGCGGCCAAAGATGGAAAACACGTAAATGGCGGCGACTGGAAGATTGTAACTTTTGAATTCTAGTCATAATGTGCATTCATGCTATTACACTGAACATTTAACAAATAGCATACTAGTTTTAAATATGAGTTTATGAACCAGCAAGCAAGCTTACATTGCCAGGATTAGGTGGACAGTTTTGTTAGCTATAAAATTTATCTGTTCATATGCACAGCCTCTGGAGAAATTCTGTGGCTTATGACAATGTTGGGGGTGGTGACTGCGTCAGGTTGATATAGAGGCGAAACACACAGGACATTACGGGAACTCGCCACCTTTTAGCAAACCCTTCAGGGTGAGGAACGCAGAACAATGAAAATAAATGTCACGAAACAACAATTCCAAAAGGCACCGCTTCCAAAAATAATAACACAAAAGGATTAGAAGGTTCACAGTCAGGAACATATGGCGGCTCTCTCTCTCTCTGGGCAGGCCTTTATATAGCTCATTAATTAGGTTAGGGGAAGACGCAGTAAAGATTGGCAAAGCGCCACAGCATTGCCGCAGCCCTGACTGGGCCCGGTACTGTCCGAGGTCCTGCAGCACCCCCAGGTACCCCAAAACACCTGAGATGCTGAATGTACCATCCAACACCTGGAGCTGGATCACTGCTCCCTGCTCCTGCAACACTTTTTGTGGGGTCACTAGCTACACAAGCTGCTCTAGTGTTACCTGAGGTGTATTTTCCTGCTGTGGATCAATAACTTTCAATGAACCATGTGCTCGTTTGCTTTAATTGATCGGTTAAGTGCTGATAACATGACTACATAGCGGTGTAATTATCTTCTTTCTTTCATCTACAGGTAAATTTAGGTAAATTGAGATTATAATATCATGCACTCAGTCATGCCTTAGCACTTAGGATGTAGTTACTTCACGCATCATTTAACAGTGAAGCCCTATTGCAGCAATTCATCCTAAAATAAACCTTCATAATTTACCCTATTACTAAATAGAAAATTACATTAAAACTCCCACAGTTACTCTCACACCTGCTAGAATTAGCCAACCTGTCGCTTTCTTACCATTGCTAAATATCTTGTTCATTTTATTACTAAATTATATACAGTGCATTTTGCAAAAAGAGAAAAATAAATAGGGAAAGTACAAGATCTAACATAAACCTGTGTAATGAATATTTCTTCAATCACATTTCTCAAAATAATGGTTTCATAGATGCATCTCACAGAATAGTTTGAATTCTTCGGATAACCAAATTAAAGTAATACGACAAGAAGATACTTCTCAAATTGATGAACACCAGAAAATCTCCAACCTTACATGTATAGGACCTCTTTTGCCTCAGCAAGGGCATGGACGTTACTGCTACTTTATTTATCCACATATTTCACTTATCATTATCTAGAAACAGCTTATATTGCCCCTTTTTGAAAGGAGGGGTTTCTTCAAACCTAGACAGTTACAATTTCCTAATTATCCACCACACCCAAATCCTGGGAAATATAGTTAAATGCCCAGCTAAAACTCTGCCAGAATAACAATAACATTTGAACACATGTATAATCAGGATTACATGCTAATCACAGTGTCACATTTGCAGCAATAAAAGTCATCACCAATGCTCAAAATTAATCAACCAATTAACACTATGACTGTTGTTTTTATAGTTACTTCTAAACCTTCTGATACAGTTCATCACTCTCTCCATACTGGACTAGTAAACATGCCAGACTGTTGGTATGCATTCATATCAACTGTCACCAAGAAATATTAATCTCAGTCAGTCTTCTTGAATAAATAAATTAAATCAGACAACTCATGCTCATCAAATATGAAAATATGGCCATCAAGGCTCGTAACAAAAAATAAATACAAGCTTTATAAAATTATACATTAGATACATTATGTAACAATAAAATAAACATATAATATATGATTATTTTATTGTAAAATAACAAATACAATCAACAAAATATATGTATAACATTTGAATAAATATATATTTAATTATAAATCAAAGAATAAATACATTTACAAAAAATACAGAATTCTAGTATGATATAATTATTGTTCCTCATCTGTAACAAGGGAGCTTTAACAAGGTAATCATACTCATTGGAAAGGTTCACCTTCTAGCTTTTTTGTTTTTTATCTTGCATAGGGCTTAACTATGCAATTAGATGCTCTCTCATTACATGGCTGCATACCTACAGCCACAGTATAGCTTTACTATTGATCATGGTGTTGGGGGAAAATGGGCCACTGACATTTTGTGGCTGGGCAGTGTGTGATAACAAGATTGCCTCAAGAAGTGAGATAAAAACTCCAACGTGCGTACGTTTTACCAATATGCCATAGAAATTAGATTAACCTCATGATTACATTACATTACAGGCATTTGGCAGACGCTCTTATCCAGAGCGACGTACAACAAAGTGTATAACCATAACCAGGAACATGTATGACGAAACCCCTAGAGAGAAGTACCGGTCCAAGTGCAGGGAACAACCGCACAGTTCAACTTGGACCCTGAAGGTTAAACTGATTAACACTAACAACGAGAACGGCAACAACGCAGTCTATGGAAAAAATACAAGCAGTAGTTAAGACAGTTAAGGTACCTAAGTCACCTACGAAACAGCTGCCTAGTTACAACCCTAAGCTTACAGTCATTTACAGGGGGTAGGGAGGGATGGGGAGAGGTGCAGCCTGAAGAGGCGAGTCTTCAGATTAAATTTAGCTTATTTCAATTGTACAAATCATCGGCATTCTGACCTCTTCCAATGATATGACCAACTGCTTGTGGATATTGGCTGGACTACAATTACTCCGTTGGTAGGTTGAAAATGTGCACTCACTGATATACTGCAATTAGCAGTCGTTAGGTCTGAATACAATTGCAGCTCATCCTTATATCGCTTATGTTTTTGTATTTAAAAAATTGTTTTTTCTTTAATACGGTCAAAAGGGAAAATGCATACCACCAAGCAACTTCTCAGTTTCACACACCCACACAACACGCCCTACCCTGCCCTAGGACGTTGTCATCACTCGATCACTTCCTGCTTCCTGCCTGGACTCCGGTGTTCCGGTTTTCTTCTTTGCTGTGGATGAGTTGAATGCTTTCTTTACAGACTCAGACATATATGATTTATCATGGCTGCAACTACGGCTGGAGCTGCAGAACCTCCTGGATTAGAAACCCAACACAGAGAAATTGAAGCTCTTCTCCAGAATCATGATCTCCGCGCAGGCGACAGTTGGTAAGACTCTTGCCGCGCTCTGAGACCCACGGGTCACCGCAAGCTGCAGCTAGCTAGTAATGTTGGCTGCACGGAAGGTGGATCCTTGCTAGCCAACATCCACACTAGCTGTGTCTCACTTGTGATATGCCAGTCGGTTTCACTGACTAACTAGCTAGTTGTCTGTTTTAATAAATGAAGACGCTCGCTTAGCGTATTCAAAACGACCCAACATTAATCCAGGTAGCTAGCCAGCCAGAGATATTAGTACATCACCGGTTAGCTAGCTGTAAAGGCTGCCTGTATTGCTAGGTCGCTAGCTAGCTATGTTATATCACCTGCTGTATTTATAATTTGTCTCCAGTTGTTAACACTGCTCGTCTTAATTTGATTTGCTAACGTTATATAAATTTCATCCGCTAGATTTATCTGTCGCCAGCTTTAGTATACTTATTCTGTGTGGTCCACTGAGATGTCAGGTCGAAATGTGGACTTTTCTCCTTATGGTTCTTTATAGCTAACGATAGCCAATCGCTGACGTTATACAATTTTCGGGAAATTGGTTGTGCGATCTGTGAATTTATTGTTTCGTTGGCCGGCTACCAATGAGTAAAATAGTTTTTAACATTTTGTTGTCGAGTTGACTGATTTATTAATGTTAGTGTACTTAGTGTAACGTGGTTAAATTAGCTATAGACTAGGTAGGGCAACTTACATTTACCTGAAAGCAGTCAGTCGGCTGCCGACGATCAGTTTCATTTTCACTCAACCTTTATATAGCTGGCTAGCTATATAGCCAGAAACTCATGACGGAAGTGGACGTCAAAACAATCAAATAATGTTTTCAGTATTAGACTATCAGCATCCCAAATAATTACTGTATTTTAGCTTGCTTCAAATAGCCAGCTAGCTAGCCTGTTAAAGTTTCGACATGATCGGTGATGTTTGCTTCATTGCCGTAACTTGAATTGCCTAATGAGTTAGCTGCTACAAATAATTTCAGTAGACTAAGGTAACTCTTTTGGGGAGGTTGACGTTAATTTTCGTATTTGTTTGGATTTTTTCGCCCCGAAAAGTAAGTTAATGTTAATGATGAGACTCGTTAAAGTTAATGACATGGCAGGGTTGTCTCCGAAATAATTTACTGCAGGATGTAATGGAATTCGTTTAGATTGCTTAGTCATATAGATAGCTATGCATTTCAGTCTGCCTTGACATCAATCTGTGTTCTTGGCTCATCTGGGCATGTAATGCTAGTGCTTCAGATCAGTTACTTTAAAATGAAAATAGTAGCTGCCGGTGGCTAAATTAGTCTCTTTAACAGGCGTTTTTACACGTTTTTAATGGCATTTGTATTTAGCAAAGCACTAAAATGAATTATCCCTACAAGTCGTAATTCTCCTGAAATGCTCTAGGTCAGCGGTGTACGACAAGCGTCGATCCGTTTCAGGATTTTTTTGCCAACTTCTGCTCTTAATTGTTTAATTGGCTTAATCATGTCTTGATCTGACATATGTATAAGCACCAGTCATAGCTGCTGACTGCAAGTATGTGCTAAAAATTTCACTGTGCCCAAGTACAGGAATGAACCGGCATAGTTTATAGAGCTGTCAGAAAACTAAAACGTTGTGCACCCCTGCTCTCCGGTTGCTAAAATTGGCCATTGGGGGGGTCAGCCGAGGAAACGTAGTTGCAGTGCAGAACGGGAGATCACGTGCCCCTAAAATGATTGGCTTATTCCTTTTCAGAAGCTGATGGAAGTTTTTTATTACTTACATGATGGGCCCATATATCATAGACTATGGAGCCCCATTTTTCTAACATGAGTGAGATCTTTTCTTTTCTTTCTTTTTTCTTGTCAACTATTAACACTTTGTTTAATGGACCCACCCTTGATATGACTCGGTAAAATGTTGAACTGTGTGTCAGTTTAGCACGCTTCAACAAATTATGAACTATTTTTTGCATGCCCTCTTTGCCTATTTTGTTTAATTTTCATGCCGGTCTTTGATGTGGTATTTTGGGTTATTATTTGCTTCACAAATGTCAAGCGTTCATCGAGTAACTTTTGACATCTGTTGTACAGTGTCGCTCTGTCCACACCTTGGGCCTTGGCCTGTCACTGTCACCTCATTTTTTCCAGACTACTGTGCAATGTGAAGAATGCTGGTGAGGATCAGGGAAATGAAACCGTGTCAGAAATGAAAATGAAAACTGGAAAGGGACGTGGATATCTAGGAACAGAAACAGAAAACAAAATATGAATTTACAATGCTCTAGATTGACAAATAAATTAATACTGTACATTACAATTTAAAGTCTTATTTATTTATTTTGTTTTAGAACATAAAAAAATTTGACTTAGTAAATGGAGAATTAGATTGTACATGACCGATACCAGTAAAATAGGCCTTAATTCTGAGAAGGCTGTGTATGAGTGTTTGTTAAATTTGTGCCGTCAGTATTCATATGGCCACCCACGCTGGGTTCAGATTGTGATTACTGGGGCAAAATGTGAAAACATAGCAAATGTGCAACTTTCATAATCTGACCTTTTGATAGATTTGTAGTGGGGGTGCACAAAATTCACGGTATGGTTCTGTTCAAGGTTTTGGTGTCATGGTTTTTGGTTCAGTTCTGTATGTTATGTAAACATAACAAAAAAGAATGCATTCATTAATTGGAATCTCAGATTCAACAGCCAATTCTTTAAAAGAATATGTTTTTCCGCTTGAAATGCAGTATTTTACTGTATCAAAATTAATAGAAAGTGGTTGCAACTCAAGTGGTTCTCTCTCAAGAGGTAAAGCACCGCTTTGTTAAATTTGTGCTTCTTTTGCTTGTGTGGGACACACACCGGGGTGATGTTGATGTAAATGGGCCATCATGTTAGAAGTGTTTCCACTCTAGCATATGGCACACTTGCAACGCAATGCGTTCTCACAGATGTTATTTTATCCACCACTTTTTCCCCCATTACTACCGATGTTAACACAAAATCCATAAAATTTCCAAACAGCAGACTTAAACTATGTCGGAGGATCCTCTAACTGTGGTTTCTTTTTTCACACTTAACATTTTGGAAACTGACCGACCGACTGGCTGGTGCTTCAACTATAAGCTGCACTCACTGCAACTTCGACTCAATGCAAATGGTTCCTGCTGGGCTTTCGGTTTAGCCTGAATGAAAGCAGCGCAGGTTAACCGATCTTTGTATTCCTTATTTTTAGTGTTGTGTGACAAATACAAATGGCCACTATAGCCTTTACACGACGAATAAATTTAAAAAAAGTACTAAGTTGTGAGTGCCTGTTTCAAAAACATAGCGAGGCATGAAAGGATTTTTTTTAAAGCAGCATCTGATGAATGCCTGTAAGGTACCGCAATGATACGCACTAAATGAAAATTGCCTCTTGAGTAAACGGAGAATGAAGGGGGTGATGATGCAACAGCTGGATAATGGCAGAATCTGTGGGTTGGGGATGCTAATAAATATGCAAACATATTTACACTGTGTTACCACCTCAGGACTCTGCAGCTATGTCAAAGCTACACTGTGTTTCAGACTATTAACGGCCATGGTTATAACCGTACCGTGGTTACATAAAGGCTCAGAAATGTTCAACCTCTAGCTCGGTGACATACAGTACTATGGGTAACCGTCGACTAATTATATTCCCATAGAAACAGACCTGCCAGTAAGAAACGGCTGTACTCCTTGCGAGGAAATATAAATGCTTAATATGGCAATTATTTTAAGCTCTTATTTTGTTAGAAATTAGGCTAAAATCATAGTGACGGAGGTCATGCATCGCTGCATTGACTTAAGTAGTAGATGTAACCTACAAAGGGTTTTGATTAGCTTGTGCTATCCAAGAGAAAAAATATATATCTGTAAGTCATAAAAGGACAAGGGAGTCCTCTCACTCAGTCACCACAGGTGAGTCAGTAGGCTTCATATTTCTCGGTAATAAAAAGCCTACTTCTTTCTCTTTCTCAAAAGGTAACACCAGTTCCATGTGCATTTCACTGGGAATTGCCCCTGTGTTTAAAACAAATTACTGATATTTATTTGTGTACTGTATATCTTTAACACTTATTGTTTGGAATTTACAATATTTCTATTTCCTATCCATATTATTATAAAAGGCTGTTGTGAGTTGATGACTTAATTAATTTGGATAAATATGCAAAATGTGGAATACTCACAGGACCATGTGGCATTCAGCTTCACTGAGACTAAATTGAGTGCGAAAGTGGTCAAGCTGTTTTTCGTGAGACCTCCTGCTTTGAGCAAGTTCATTCTTCTCATTTAAAGTTGACGCGGATCCTCTAAATGGATTTTAGGGCTGAGGGGTGTCGGCAAACGTTCTCAGAGCTGATCGGGGGGCTGCGGTCGTGCATGATGGCTGGAGTCCTCATTAGCAAATAGGGCTATACGTATAACTATTATATTAACTAACCATACTTTCTCTGAAAAATCCACATATTCGCCTCAGGTGAGGAATCACTTAACTGCACTAGCTATAGAACTGGGGGT
Source organism: Anguilla anguilla (assembly GCF_013347855.1). Classification (NCBI taxonomy): domain Eukaryota; kingdom Metazoa; phylum Chordata; class Actinopteri; order Anguilliformes; family Anguillidae; genus Anguilla; species Anguilla anguilla. The sequence continues at coordinate 4,154,337 of NC_049211.1, forward strand.
CCAGCAGCAGTCTGTTGATGTGCTAATAATCGAAAATTTGGGGGAGTGTGTGTGCCAGTTTGCTTGCTTATACAATAACTGCTTAATGACACACCACATATGACTATCGCCTCTTCAAGGCCTAGTATTTGCACTCAGTCAGCGATAAACCAGATTTTGGATGGAAGGCACTGAGGAGATGGAAATAAGCATTTTCCGCACCAGGAGCAGTGAAGGGTACAGAGAGATACGACAGGGAGGTTGGCTCTGTATTTTGAAGCTGAAACAAAATGTCTCCCCGGCTCTGGCGCAGGTATCTCCTGGAAAGACGGTGGTTTGAGCAGTGGAAGGAGTACGTGGAAACTGGAGACCAGAACTCCTCCTCCTTCCCCGGGCAGATCGACAATACGGAGCTCTTCGAGGGTGAGTTCAGCCAAGCCATGCTGCCTCGATCCTAGTCTAGTGCAAAAAAACATAATAAAAAATGTTTCTATTTTTCCTCTGTTCTTTCACAACCTTTGATTATCCAGCTGTCTTTCTCCATTTTGTAAATATATTGTCTGACCGTGATATACAGGTCTCATCAGGAAGCAGGTGGTAATGGCTGGCATTTACTGCATGAGTAGTTTATACGGCACGAGTTAAATTGATGTACTGGTTCCACTGAGTGTTTGTTTCGGAAATAGCAGCTGAGTGATGGAACTGTATTAGCTGGGGAACTGCTTGTTCTGTGTCTTTTGTAAGAATTTAATATAATATTATTGTGCCTGCTGACACATTATAACAGTTGTTAGAAATATGGTGGAAATGGATAAAGAACAATAAAAGTATTGATGGAAAGAAGAATTACGCAAATAATTATGGATGAATAAATATATCTTTATGGAACATTAAAGAAAAATTAAATTAAGTTTTTATTTAAACAGGTGAAAACTGTATTGCTGCTGTTAACTATTGAAACTGAATATGAGTCAGTGACTTGGGATGGAATATGTCTGCTATTGTGGGAATGTTATTACACTTTACTGCCATTTAGCAGATGCTCTCATCCAGGGTGACTTAGGATGCAAAAACTAGTTGAAAGATCAGGGATCTCAGTACAGTAATTCCCTAGAGGGGGAAAGTATAATCCCATGAGAGACAACAAGATAAAGAAATGCAGAAGATTGAGAACTTGTCACCTAATATAATGAACATTAACCCTCAAGAGTAGGTTTTTTTTGGGATGTTTTTTTTCAGACTGTGTTCTAGAACTCCACTGCTTTCAGTTACCAGTAGTGATTGTTACATCAGCATTAGAATGTTTAGTTGAGAACATATTTGTGATCTTACACCTTAAGAACCGCAGTGCTGTGAGGGAAAAAAAGGTTGTGTGAGCCGGCTGTAATTTGGGTTTTTGTGGTGATGAACGCAGAGCTGGAGTCGTACCGCTTGAAGGAGCGCCTGGTGGAGAACGAGGACTTCGTGCTGATACCGGCCGAGGCGTGGCACAAGCTGCTGGCCTGGTACGGCGTCGTGGCAGATCAGCCTGCCCTGGAGCGCAAGGTGAGTGGCTGGGCATCACCCTGAACACATTACATTACATTACATTACAGGCATTTAGCAGACGCTCTTATCCAGAGCGACTTACACAACTTTTTACATAGCATTTTACGTTGTATCCATTTATACAGCTGGATATATATACAGAAGCAATTCGGTTAAGTACCTTGCTCAAGGGTACAACGGCAGTGTCCTTACCCGGGAATCGAACCTGCGACCTTTCGGTTACAAGCCCAGTTCCTTACCCACTGTGCTACACTCCGTCCTCACGTGCCATACAGCGCGTCGAAACGTCTTCTGAATCGGCATTAACATCTGAATATGTGATTAGGATGCGCATTTATTATATTATATTAACTAGAACTGCGATGATTGCTGAACGGCGGAACAGAGGATTCGGTGAGGCTGTGTTGTTGACTGTTCCTTGGCGTGTCTCAGGTGGTGGACCTGCCCAGCACCGTCAAAGTGGAGGTGTACCCGGTGGAGATCTTCCTGTGTCTCCACAGCGACATGGAGAACGTCCTGACCGCACAGTTCAGCCGAGTGGACTCGATAAGTAAGCGCTCTCCGTCGCGCCGTTTCCCCGTACGCTTCCCCTCGCCGCGTGCGGTGTCTGCTGTTGGACGGACGGCTGCCGACTCACAGGGTGGGCTGTCTGTATGCGTTAGCTGGCACACGCGCGTGTCCGGCCGTCCGTCTGCGTCAGAATCGTTTATCGCCGCACGTCGTTGCCCCTGACAGATGTGATCCAGAAGACGATGCGGAAGCAGTTCGAGGTGCCGGAGAGCGCGGAGACTCGGCTGTGGATGAAGAGCTCGGAGACGAGCTGCGAGAGGCTCCGCAACGTCCACATGACCGTCCTGGACTCCTGCCTCAGCTCTGGCATGGTACGGCCTTTGCTTTACTAGAGCTGCATCTTTGCTGTGCTTTATCATCTTTGTTTATTTTTTTTTTTTGCTGTACTGCAGCTGCATCTTTGCTCTACTATATCATCTTTGTTGAATTTTTTTTTTTTGCACTACTACACCTTCATCTTTATGTGCCGTGTCATCTTTGTTGCATTTAGTTTTTCCCTCTACTACTGCGGAATCTTTGCCGTGCTATACCATCTTTGTTGCATTTATTTTTTTTGGGTGCTGTGAGCTGTTTCTCTTGTGTTGCAGACTGTTATCATGGAGCTGAGGAACGCAGACGGTACCTGGCCGAGCTCCAGGCCCCAGATCATGTGAGTCAGTCCTTTGCCTTCTGGGGGAAGTGTTAATTGCCCTGCTTTGCAATTACAATTTTGATCTCTTTGCTCTGTACCCCCGCTAAGAAATTTTATTCCTACCTTTGATAACATGCAACAGATGGCACACAAACACATGCGCGCACACATGCATGCACACACGCACATCCCTGTATATCATCATATAATCTTATTTGAATATCGAAAACATGCTGTGAATAGACACTACATTGGTAACATTGCATTGATGGCATTCATTAGCCAGGTTGAAGTCATTGGCAGTGAAAATTTCTGTTACATGCACAGTAAAATGTTTAGTGTTAAATCAACTCCTAGTACATCCTGCATGGTCCCATTAGGACATGTATCTGTTAAGAGTTAAGTGAACACTGAATGTTGTTTTGAGTGGAAGATTTTGCCTGCACTATAGCTAAGGGGCTGAGCCCAAAACATGAAAAACAGACTGGGACCAAGGGGCGTTGAGATACTTTTGGTCATATAGTGTTTCTTATGATGACTGATTTTTTATTTTTTATTTTTTTTGGTGTTACCAGGAGGAACTCTGTAGAGGAGCAGGACTCTTATAAGGGCCAGCCTGGCGTTTGTGGGCTCACTAATCTGGGGAACACGTGCTTCATGAACTCCGCTCTGCAGGTGAGAAGCTTAAGGGAGCATACTTCACACGCAGGTGTATGTGCCGTGCAGACATTTTTCGCTCAGACTCCCGGATTTGTAAAATGCTGTTGAGCACTTACTGGGTTACTCTCAGTGAGGACAACAAACGCGGCTTCGTAACTGGGTGGCAGGTCTAACCGGCCAGAACTCTAGTTCTTAGATGCTGGTTCTTTTAACATCGGGACCCAAATTTGAAATTTAGTACCTTTCAGGGAACCGTCAACACATTCTCGCATAGCCTAGTGGACTACAGACTCGTTCCAGGACCCACCTCATACTCCCCTGTGACCCATTTTAGGTCCTGACCCCCTGATGTAAAAAAACAAAACGCTGGTGTGGGCTGTTCTTTTTTTTTTTTTTTTAAACGTCTTTTTTTTATGGCGCTTCCCCCCCCCCCCCAGTGCCTGAGCAACACGCCCCCCCTGACGGAGTACTTCCTGCGTAGCGCGTACCTGGACGAGCTCAACTTCACCAACCCGCTGGGCATGAAGGGCGAGATCGCCGAGGCCTACGCCGACGTCGTCAAGCAGATGTGGTCGGGGAGGCACTACTCCGTGGTGCCCCGCATCTTCAAGGTACCGCCAACGCCGCACGGGGAAGTCCGGCAGGAATTCTTGATTTAAAATTCTCACTTTTTTTTTTTGCACGGCTGCTGTAAGTTTTTGTTCCTCCCCAATTTCGGCTAAAGATAAACAAAAAGTAGTACAGAGAATTTCCGCACAAGCAACCTTTCCTGATTGTCCAGCTTAAATGTTATTGTCAGTTTCTAATCAACATTCACAGCCTGGCGAAGAGCCAACTTTTGTGTAGTTGTGTAGCATTATGTGTGCTGTTGTGTAGTTGTGTAGCAGTATATGTGCTGTTCTGTAGTTGTGTAGCAGTATATGTGCTGTTGTGTAGTTGTGTAGCAGTATATGTGCTGTTGTGTAGTTGCGTAGCAGTATATGTGCTGTTGTGTAGTTGTGTAGCAGTATATGTGCTGTTGGGTAGTTGTGTAGCTGTATAGCAGTATATGTGCTTGTAACAAGTGTTGCAGTCCTTGGTGCCCTAACCACACCACCCCTCCACAGCACTGTTGTATAGTTGTGGTATAGTTGTAGTATATGTACTGTTGTAGTTTTGTAACATTGCGCTCATGTGTGTTTTGCGCGCAGACCAAGGTGGGCCACTTTGCCTCGCAGTTCCTGGGGTACCAGCAGCACGACTCCCAGGAGCTGCTGTCCTTCCTGCTGGACGGCCTGCACGAGGACCTCAACCGCGTCAAGAACAAGGAGTACATCGAGCTGCGGGACGCCGACGGCCGGCCCGACCAGGTACCGCCTCCGGGAGCCGGGGGGGCGGGGCTTCGCCCGCGCGCGCGCGCGCTGTCCGTCACTCCCCTTCCCCGAGCGCTCTGCTAGGCCTTATGAGCGTTCTGGGAAAACGAGTCCCCTGGTTTCACTTCCTGGTCTTTCGTAAGAGATGAAGGAGGATTAACAGATCATCATTTTCCATCTTTAAAAAAAAAAAAAAAAAAAAAAAGCTAAGCGCAGCGCTTTCATGCATAAAATGTGTTTTTTTTTCTGTGTGGAAAAATGGAAACTTGTATGGAAACGTGCTGCATCACCGCGACCTCTGAATCGGGTGCTTCTGTCGGTGTCGTGACTTCTGTCGTTTTTGGATTGCCAGGAGGTGGCCGAGGAGGCGTGGCGTAACCACCGACGGCGGAACGACTCCGTGATCGTGGACACCTTCCACGGCCTGTTCAAGTCCACGCTGGTCTGTCCCGAGTGCCACAAGGTGTCCGTCACCTTTGACCCCTTCTGCTACCTGAGCGTGCCCCTGCCCGTCAGCAAGGAGAGGGTGATGGAGGTGTTCTTCGTCTCTCTCGACCCTGCGGCAAAGCCCGTGCAGGTAACCCGGGCCCCCGCTGTCGGCCATTTTGGCTCCGCTCCTTCCGCCATTTTTAACTGAAGCCTTTGACATCGTTTGACTCAATCCATCGTCTTTCTTCCCCTCTGCTCCAGCATCGCTTGGTTGTGCCCAAGGCTGGCAAAGTGTCTGATCTGTGTGCTGCGCTCTCTCTAGCAACAGATATCCCAGCCAATCAGGTGAGACCAGGCTCTATGGCACGAAGGTCACCCCCCCCCCACTCCCCATATGATGGTGATGAATTAGCAATGATCTTAATGCTCTGAGGGCTGTCAGCTGAAATATTCAGCTTTATGAGCGCCCTCTGTACATTTTCCAGCACCATCAATGTTTCATCGGGCTGGTGTCCGACGTAGTCTGTGTGGTTCCTGCTTCATCGGTCTGGTGTCCGACGTAGTCTGTGTGGTTCCTGCTTCATCGGTCTGGTGTCTGACGTAGTCTGTGTGGTTCCTGTTTCAGATGGTGGTGGCTGACGTGTTCAATCATCGATTTTATAAGATCTACCAAGCAGACGAATACCTCAGCTGCATCCTGGACCGAGACGATATCTTTGTGTAAGTGTTTGACCCGACAGAGTCGGGTTTTCAGTCTAGTAACAGTGAGGTTTTTTTTTTTTTTTTTACTAGTGTCATTTGTGCAAGTTGAGACTGCAGATTCTGTAGTCCTGATGTCTTTCATCCTCTGTACTTTCCTAATGACTGGAGTTTCTGGTGTGATATTAATCCAGAATAGCCTTTGCCATAGTATTGTACTTGGCTATGTGCTGTACCTATTTGAGCAGAGGTGGGCAGCGAAGGTCATGTGTGTACATGGTTTTCATGCCAACTTCTGGCCTGAATTACTGACTTAGCCCAAACATTTATGTCCTTTTTGATAAGCGCATGAATGACAGCTGAGGGCTGTTCTTGTGTCCCTTTGTGAAACGCTTTACTGTGATCTAATCTGCGAGTGATCCAGCGTTGGTCTGTACAGCCAATCGGCTCATTCAGCCGGGGTAACCGGTGGAAACAGAAACCTGCGAACGCACCGGCCCTCCAGGTCCTGCAGCTGCCCACCCCTGCACATGAGTATCGGTATGATGCATGAGATTTGAGTGTTCAGCAGTAAGGATGGTAAAAATGGTAAATGGACTGCATTTATATGGCGCTTTTATCCAAAGCGCTTTACAATTGATGCCTCTCATTCGCCAGAGCAGTTAGGGGTTAGGTGTCTTGCTCAGGGACACTTCGACACGCCCAGGGCGGGGTTCAAACCGGCAACCCCTCCGACTGCCAGACAACCGCTCTTACCTCCTGAGCTACGGCGCCCCCTTGCTGACATAGCTCAGGAGGTAAGAGCGGTAAGTGTGTTGAGTTCGAGACCCCGTGACACGCCTGACCCCTCCCGCTGCTGCGTGCATTCCCTGCAGGTACGAGCTGAGCCGGGGCTCGGTGGAGGAGGACGGGGACGAGGTGGTGCTGGCCCTCTACCTGCGGGAGCGCTCCCACTACAGGGACTACGGCTCCGGCAGCAGCAGCTACGGGACGTCCCTGTTCGGCCACCCCCTGCTCATCTCCACCCCGCGCGGCCAGTGCTCCCAGGAGAGCCTGTACCAGCTGTTCCTGCAGCGTCTGGCGTGAGTCACGCTTCCCTTCGCCTCGCCGCCGCCGCCGCCGCCACGCGTAACATCTGTAACCGCGGGAAACGGGAAACCGCGTAGGGGAAGTAATGACAGGGTCACACGCCCCAACGTGTCGGCCGTGTGCAAAGTGGGGCTGTTAGGTTCCTCCTTGTCCTTATAGAGGAACTTTTATCACCACGTTCCATACATCGCACATGCCTCAATACAACACAGTATGTACATAAATAAATACAAGAATGCATCTACAAATAAACTGCTTGAAGATGTTTAAAGCTGTATGAAGCCATTTGAAGCTGTTTGACGCCATTTGAAGCTGTTTGAAGCTATATGAAGCAGTCTGAAGCTGAATTAATCTGTTTGAAGCAGTATGAAGCTCTCTGAAGCTGTTTGAAGCAGTGTAAAGCTGTTTGAAGCTATATGAAGCAGTCTGAAGCTGAATTAATCTGTTTGAAGCCATATGAAGCTCTCTGAAGCTGTTTGAAGCAGTGTGAAGCTATATGAAGCAGGCTGAAGCTGAATGAATCTGAAGCGGTATGATGCTGTCTGAAGCTGTATGAAGCTCAGTGAAGCTGTTTGAAAGCGTATGGGTTTGTGATTGCATCGTTGTGCAGGCGTGGTCGCAGGAGGCAAGATGTCACCTGTCCGTCTGTCTTTCAGGCGCTACGTCCGACCGCTCGATCCCTCGGAGGAGGTGGAGGAAGAGGAGGAGGCGGATGACGAGGAGGAAGAACTGTACAAGACGCAAACCAACGGCGTGAGCGACGGTAATGGCTCCTTTCGCTTTTGAGCCGATGGTTTGTGTCGCTGTACACAATCTGACTGAATGTGATGGGTTGTGGGTTTTTTCTTAGCACAGGTTTTGTAGGTATGTGTTTATTTTATATGTCCCATTCATCACCAGCAGTATCTCTGCGCTGATGTACAATCCAATATAGTGTCAGAATTGAGTGGTGTTATTTTTTAAATTGGTGATTTTAAACCGCTGTTTCTCCTGTCGTCTTACCCAGATGAGGGTGAAGACGAGGATGAGAAACCAGGACCTTCCAAGAGAGAGGGGGAGGGGGAGGGTCAGGGGCAGGGGGAGGGGTCTGCATCCGAGGTGAACCAATCCAACGACTCGACGGAGCCGGCAGAAGCGGGCGCCACCAACAGCGTCGGGAAGGCGGGGTGCAGCCGAGAGGATGCCCCGCCCCCCTCGGCAGGCGACGGCGTCGTCGACGCGGACGCAGACGTTCCGAACGCAGCCGACGGGACGCTGGCGGCCGGACGGCAGCCCTCGGACGAAGACGAGGAAGAGGAGGAGGAGGAGGAAGATGGGGAAGATGGGGAGGAAGAGAAGGAGCAGACCACGCCCCACAGCCCTCAGCCCAACGAGCGACTCCCCAAGAGGAAGTGCTGCCACGCCAAGCGCAGGAAGCAGCTGTTCGCCATCCAGGCGGTGAACTCCAACGGCACCACCGAGAGGGGGATGGGGGAAGGAGGCTGCGCCTTCTCCTTCACCTGTGAGTGATCGTCTTTCACAGAGAGCAGAGAGCAGTGGCAGTGTTTCACAGAGAGCAGTGATCAACTTTCAGAGAGCAGTGACTGACTTTCACAGAGAGCAGAGAGCAGTGGCAGTGTTTCACAGAGAGCAGTGACTTCCTTTCACAGAGCAGTGACTGTCTTTCACGGAGAGCAGTGATCAACTTTCACAGAGAGCAGTGACTGTCTTTCACAGAGAGCAGTGACCGTCTTTCACAGAGAGCAGTGACTGACTTTCACAGAGAGCAGTGACCGTCTATCACAGAGAGCAGTGACTGACTTTCACAGAGAGCAGTGACCGTCTATCACAGAGAGCAGTGACCAACTTTCACAGAGAGCAGTGACCATCTTTCGCAGAGAGCAGTGATCAACTTTCACAGAGAGCAGTGACTGACTTTCACAGAGAGCAGTGACTGACTTTCACAGAGAGCAATGACCGTCTTTCATAGAGAACATTCTTTTCCAAAGAGGAGTCACACACACACTAACCTCCACAGAGGAAGTGCACACCACACAAAGTGCTACCTTTGACATCATCGCTCCCCTTTAGACTAAAGTTACTTGCGGATATATGAGGCAGGGTTTCCCTCAGGAGAATAGTTAGTGGAGGGGGAGGTGCCTCAGAGGGTCAGCAGCGCTGGTGTGTAGTGGTGAGCAGTGGTGTTCGCACGATGTAGCCCACACCTGACTTCATAACAACCCCCCCCCCCTCCCTGTGAAGATCTGAGATCTGAGGGTTTATTGATTTTTCTGTTGTGGAGGTGCAGCACCTCCACTCTTAGTACCTGGGGGAAAACCAAGTGATGAAGTAGAAGGAGTAGATGTCTTACGGATGACAATATGACCCGTCTGTGGAAGTATTGACGAGTGATCGCTGGGTGCGCTACGGAAACCTCTTGCACGGTTTAACAGATGTGTTAGGTGGTCTCCGTGGGCTCCGGTGTCGGAGACGGGATTTAATTATCACCTTCCCCGCTGGTGAGCTGCAGAAGGGCTCAGAGAGTCTGCTCCAGGCGTCTCAGCCCGGTGCAGAACGTGCCTGTGAGCAGCATATTCATGCAGTAGGCGTCCAACCAGATGGTCTTGCAGCGGAAGGTGTGATGTCATCATCATTGTGTCCAATGGGGAGCCTTGTGGTCTTTCGCCTTTCTAGTTTGGTTTGATGGGAACCTAATTCTCATTTCACTTCCCCTCCCATTTGTGCTTGTCATAATGAGAAAATCTTAATTACCTATAACCGTTCCTGTTATTTAAGCAAGTGCAGAAAATGCGTGACTGTATTTTAATATTTGAGCTATGGTTGGAAGCCTTTCAGAGTGTGTGTGTGACTGCGTTTGATATTTGCGGTACTGACAGTCACCTTTTGGAGAGTGTGTGACTGTATTTCATATTTGAGGTATTTGTAGAAGCCTTTCAGAGTGTGTGTGACTGTATTTCATAATTGAGGTATTAGCAGAAGCCTTTCAGAGAGTGTGTAACTGTATTTCGTATTTGAGGTATTTATAGAAGCCTTTCAGAGAGTGTGACTGTATTTCATATTTGAGGTATTAGCAGAAGCCTTTGAGTGCGTGTGACTGCTGTTTTGTGTGTCCTCCACAGCACAACCCTACGTGGCCATCGACTGGGATCCTGACATGAAGAAGAAGTATTACAATGAGAACGAGGCTGAGGTACGGGCCTAGTGGTGACGCTTCACTGATCTGACCAATGGGAAGCGCGCTGTGTGCTAGATGCAGATGCTTCAGTGATCTGACCAATGGGAAGTCCTCTGTGTGGTAGACTGGTCCTATGCTGATGCCTTAGTGATCTGACCAATGGGAAGTCCTCTGTGTGGTAGACTGGTCGTATGCTGATGCTTTAGTGATCTGACCAATGGGAAGTCCTCTGTGTGGTAGACTGGTCCTATGCTGATGCCTTAGCGGTCTGACCAATGGGAAGCGCTCTGTGTGGTGGGTTCTTACGCGCTGCTCTCTCTCGGTCTGGCTCTGGTCTCTGCAGAAGTACGTGAAGCACCAGAGCATGGAGGTGCCGCACAAGCAGACGACGGTGCAGCTGCAGCAGTGCATAGAGCTCTTCACCACCGTGGAGACCCTGGAAGAGGAGAACCCCTGGTAACCCCCGTGCAGTCACCCCACACTCATATTACCATGGCAACTGGTGTTGCGTCTCTACATAGAGTCCAGCTTCTACTGAGACAGAGCGCTACACCTAACTTTTTTTCCCCCAAGGAGTATCATGTGTTGTCCCAACTTGGAAAAATTTAGGAGCACACAGACGCATTCTCGTCAGTAGCAAAATGCTCCTGAAATGAGAGGAACCTACAGCCCTGTGAGAGATGTGTGGTGCGAGATGAGACTGACTGAGAGACAGTGCAAGGACTAAAGCCACAGCTCTGCCTTTAAAAAACAAATGTAGTTTAAATGCTGTAAACGGTGGCAAAGATCAGAGTCTTGTGTTTCTGAAAGCGTGTCCTAAAATATGTCTGTCTGTGTGTGTGTGTGTGTGGCAGGTACTGCCCGACCTGTAAGAAGCACCAGCTGGCCACCAAGAAGCTGGACCTGTGGTCTTTGCCTGAGGTTCTCATCATCCATCTCAAGCGCTTCTCCTACACCAAGTACTCCCGCGAGAAGCTGGACACCATAGTGGACTTCCCCCTCAGGTGCGCTATGCTCAGCACACACACACACACACACACACACACACACACACACAGACAGACAGACGCACGCACGCACGCACGCACGCACGCACAGAGTTCTTACGCTGCGCGTGTCCCGGCGCGTTCACGGTTAGGAACGAAAGTGAAATCTGTCCCTACGTCCAGGCCTAAGACGTTGAGTTGTTGCGTCGTGATTGGCCAACCAAGCAGTCCATTCCAGCAAGGACAAACAAGTTAGCGTCTGTTAGCGGTTGTCCTTACTGCTGAAAAAATGGAAGGGTAAAAAACTTAAACGTACTCAAATATTACCGTGGTGATTATTTTTGCTATTATTACTAGAAATGTATTGGGTTTTTTTGTTCTCATGTTCATGCATACAGTATGTGCTTTCTAGCCAGTAAAGCAAATTAAGTTGTAAAAAGTTAGCTGGTTTGAGAGCCACATAGCCATTTGGTTGGCTGTCGTATTTACGTTGCATAATAATGTAATAACTATTTGCTCATGAAAATGTAGAGGAAGAAAAACTGTCTGAACCTGCTATACAGTTTGAGCTATTTTTATTTCTACACGCCAGTAATATTTACATATCACTTAGAGAGTGGGAAGAGACGCGCCTGTTGATATGCAGTAGGAAGGATGCTGATGTCGCACTCTGATGTGTGTCATTGCGCTCATTGTGAGATGGGATCAGGTGGAGCTGTAGAGACAGACGCCGCCGCCGTACTGTAGATGCTCACCGTTCACGCTCGTTCACACTCTCTGCCTCTCAGGGAACTGGACTTCTCCGGCTGCCTGCTGAAGAAGACGGGGACGGACGGGGAGCCCCCGAGCCGATACGACCTGATCGCCGTTTCGAACCACTACGGCGGCCTCCGAGACGGACACTGTGAGTCCCGCCCCGCTGGCTTTGTCACCCCTGGAGACCCTGGGCGTGTGCGGCTCCCGGTCCTGGTGGGCCGGTGTCTGTCTGTGCGGGTTTTCGTTTCCACCGGTTACCCTGGTTAAATGAGCCGATTGGCTGTGCGCGCCCAACATAGGTTCACTCGTAGATTATATCACTGTAAAACGTTTCATATCGGGACACAGGGACAGTCTGTGACTGCCATTCATGGGCTTGTCGAGAAATGGAGACGGGGCTGATTACGTTATTAAGAGCAGACGTTGTGCATGAAAACCAGAAACGGATTCCGCCCACCTCTGCTGTAAAAAAACCTGAAGTGCTTCCACAAAACTATTTTGATATTCCAGGAAAAGGACATAGAGCAGCAAGTACTCTTCTCTTTCTCTCTCTCCCTCTCTCACTCCCTCTCTCTCTCTCACTGCTGGAAAACACGATCACAGAAATCCAGCGCTGTTGAAGGCATTCTAGAACACTTCTCGCATACTCAGTCGGAGTTCAGTTGAAAGTTTTTTCGCTCTGTGAAATCCTGTTTGGTGGGCTGCTGGGCGGTTCATCCTGAAAACACACACACACACACACTCACACACACAAGCATTTAAATAAAAAAATAAATAAATATAGCGTTATGATTTGCAGCAAAGCTGAGGTGTTTTGAAAGTGCATAGCAGAATTTTAGACTATGCTTTCTGTTTGCTTCTCTTCTGCAGATACCAGTTATGCAAGAAACAAGGATAACGGTCAGTGGTACTACTTTGACGACAGCAAGGTGACTTATGCAAGAGAGGAACAAATCATGGTAAATTCAATGATCGAAACCGTAAAAATCGCACGCTCTTCCAGCGTAAATTATATTGACAATAAGTATACATTCACCGGCCACTTCATTAGGTGACAGGAGTGGCACCCGGTGTGGTCTTCTGCTGCTGTAGCCCGTCTGCTTCAAGGTTTTGACGTGGTGTGCGTTCAGAGATGCTCTTCTGCATGCCTCGGTTGTAACGAGTGGTTATTTGAGTTACTGTTGCCTTTCTGGCCATTCTCATTCTCCTCATCAACATGGCATTTTCGCCCAGAGAACTGCCGCTCACTGGATATTTTATCTTTTTCGGACCATTCTCTGTAAACCCTAGAGATGGTTGTGCGTGAAAATCCCAGTAGATCAACAGTTTCTGAAATACTCAAACCAGCCCGTCTGGCACCAACAACCATGTCACGTTCAAAGTCACTTAAATCACCTTTCTTCCCCATTCTGATGCTTGGTTTGAACTTCAGCAGATCGTCTTGACTATGTCATGCCTAAATGCATTGAGTTGCTGCCACGTGATTGGCTGATTAGATATTTGCGTTAACGGGTGCAGTTTGCAGTTCAACAGGTGTACCCAATGAAGTGGCCGGTGAGTGTAAACACGTGTGTAGTTCATGGTGTAATTCTCATGGAACTTAAGACGGAAGGAGCAGGACTTAATCATCAAAGTAAAAACATTTACGTCACATTTGTTCTAAAAAAATGTTTGAAATGATAAAATCATGATGGGATCTTGATGCTTTGCGTCATGCGAGTTGTCCATCCAGTTTTAAAATGTTCTCTCTTTTATTACATGGCTTTAAAAAAAATTATAATTTAAGGAAACTCAGGGAGGAAGGCAATGGAAACAGTCTGGACTGACCAGGAGTAGAATGGCTCTGACGTTAAGGCAGGAAGTGATGCTGGTGGACTGTGGTAAAGGCAGGAAATGATGCAGGTGGACTGTGGTACAGGCAGGAAATGATGCAGGTGGACTGTGGTACAGGCAGGAAATGATGCAGGTGGACTGTGGTACAGGCAGGAAATGATGCAGGTGGACTGTGGTGCAGGCAGGAAATGATCCATGTGGACTGTGGTTAAGGCAGGAAATGATCCATGTGGACTGTGGTTAAGGCAGGAAATGATGTGGGTGCACTGGAAGCAGGGAAGCCAGACCAGTGCTAGAGTTCACAGATTCAGGGAGACACCGATAAGGATAAGGAGAGAACATTTAGAGCCTCCAGGGTGGTAATGAGGCCCTGAAGAGAGGCTTGCTCCAATCAGGGAGAAACATGATTAAATGCAATGGAGGAACTTGAACAAAAGGAAAGTATTTTGTATTTTGACTAGGAGCTTTAGCCCTTTAGGTATAAGATCACAAATACGTGATCAGAATGTTCTTAACTGAACGTTCTAATGCTGATGTCACAATCACTGCTGGTAACTGAAAGCAGTGGAGTTCTAGAACACTGACTTAGAATGCGGGGGGGTATATATGAGTGAGGCAGGAGGAGAAATGGAAAGTATTTCTGGGGTTTCAGAGAATTTTGAGGACCATCTGTGTGCCGTGACCGTAACTGTGAACTCCAGAAAATATTATTTAACTGATTCAGGGGAAATGAACCCGTATTATCACCTGGTGAAATTGAGGAGCCAGTGTTGCCAGTCAAGGCCCAGCTCTCCCAGATGCATACATGTGACCTGTAATTTTCATTATTTTAAATTGCGTCTAACTACAAAATTTCTCCTTTCTTTACCTCCCTCCCAAGACCAATGCTGCCTACCTCTTGTTCTACCAACGACAAGACAAGATTCGCCAGCCTACCCTCCCCACCCCCCGGGACGGTTCGTCCTCTCCCTCCCAGTCTGCCAATGAGGTCACTTCCCCTCCCCAGGACGGAGTAGATGGAGCCACTTCCTGTGTAAACATGGAAACGGATTGAAGCAGCCGTCTTGTTTTTTTTTTTAATTTTTAATTTTAAGTTTTTTTTATTTTGTTTTGTGTTTTTCATTTCTAATCCTTCCTTCCCCTTTTGTTTTTTGTATTTTGGTGGGGCAGTTTGGTTGTTTTTTTTTTTGTTTGTTTGTTTTTTTCCTTTTTTGTGTTTACTTCAAAAACTTGAACCTACTGCCTCTGTTTCTCTGTTTCTGCAGTGAATGAGGAGTGAGGGGGTGGAGGCAAAATTCTCAGGCTGGTGCACGGGGCGGGGGCGGGGGGGGTTTGGGGGTGGGGGGGGGGGCCAGTTGGGGGGAATACGGGGAGGGCGGTGCGTAAACAGAAACAACAACTTAGGCGAACTAGACGAATGCTAATTTCTAATTGGAAGACACACTGAATCCCGGATGGCGTTCCTGCTCTATCCTGGGGAGTCTGCGGATCAGCCAGGACACGCAGCGATCGCTCTCTCTCTTTTTTTTTTTTCCCCGTGTGAGGGAAAAAACATTCCTGAATAGGAAAAGTGAGTCGAGCCGCGACAGGTTGAGTTGGGATGAGGCTGCAGTCGGTGGCCGTGAGCTGAGGCGTCACACGCGCTGCTTTGATGCAGGAGGGCGGAGCTCGGTTCTTTCCTTACACAGTCCATTGTGGAGAGGTTGCACGGGGCTCCTATTCTGATACGCCCTCGTGTGTGTGTGTGTGTATTATTGATAGAAGATCTGATCACAAATGAACTTGTCGGTCAGGACAAGTCTGTGCATCCCTCCTATCAGCAGCTGCGCACATAGCAAAGTGAGGAACTCCGTAGCTCCGGTTTCAGCCGACACTGAGCAAGCAGACGGTGGGATTAACAACAACAACAAAAAAAAAGAACTTAACAAAATGAAGCATAGGTTACTTAATTTTTGTTAAGTATTGAGGACGAACCACTTTTTGCCGTTTCTGGGGTTTGATCCAATTGCTGAGCGTTCTGAGAGCTCTTCGTTGTTCAGTTTTAAAGAATGGGTTTTGTAGCTGGTAATGCTAAACCAGCAGTTGTTAAAAAAAAAAAATCAGGAGGAGCATGTTTCTGGTGAACCCAGAAGTTGGGAAACTCAGTGGGTTCGCAGTGTTCAGCCTCAACTGCTCCCCCCCCCCCCCCCCCCCCCCTGCTTCCAGGGACTAATTGAACAGAAATATTACGTGTCAGATGTTGCAATATGAATGTTGTGGACATTAAGCTCCGTAGCATTCGAACATACTCATTTTGGTTGCAGGCAGTAACAGGGAAAATAATAGCTTTCTTTCAGTCGCGTGATCAATTATTTATTTTTAAAAAATCAAACTTCGTTCATAGCTGGTCTTGCATTTAGGTCGTACTACTTAATTGGCAAATGTTTGCGTTTTTTTTTTGTTTATTTGTTTTTTTTTCCTCTTCTGAAAAGTATATTTTTCAAATTCAGATTAGAATTTGTATTTTTTATCATGGTAAAATATGGCACATGGCAGTTTAAATATTTCATTTTCTTTTATTCCTGTTCAATTTCTAAATAATTATTATTATTATGAGCAAATGAGAAATTTTCTTGCGGAGAACTGCTTTGAATAGAGCTCTTTACATACTGATTTTTAAAGCGCAGTTGTACAGTATTTTTGTATTGTAATTACTGTTGTATTATCTTTGGTCTTCTGCATCAGATGAACTGGGGCTGGGTGTCCTTTCATTTTATTTTGTTAATAATAGATGGAATATTTTATTGTATACTCGTCTTTTGATATGAATAAATGACAATGCTACGTTTGGGGTAGATTTTACACTTTGTGTGGAACACCATAGCTCCCAGCCTGTTTTTAGCCTATGAACCAATGGGAATCCAGGTCATGTGTTTTTTTTTTTTTTTTTTTTTTTTTTTTGAGCAGGCTGAGAGTGCTGCTAATCCATTCGCTGTGTGTGTTTGGCTGGCCACGGTCCCGCAGCTCTCCTCCAATCAGAAGCCGAAGCGGTTTCTTTCAGAGAAGGGGAGCTTATCGAACTTGCGTGTTCCTCTGGGTCGAAGCCTGACGTAACCTCCCATGACTACAGCTCAGTCGTTCAGGCTTTATGTTTTTAAAACTAGCATCTGTTAATTCAGGAGGAAATAAAATTGAAGTTTTTTTTTTAAATTTTTTTTTTTTTAATCTCTTACATTTTATATTCCTCGGTGGACATTGGATTTCAGTTTTCGGCGGTTTTGCGCGCACGTACAAACGGGACTTCCCTAGAGTGGGTACCCCTTCTGCCATCACTAGCATCCCACAATGCACCTGTGGCTGTAGTGGCTCTTGACCAGCCTTCATTCACATACAGTCTGCTCAGGGAGAGGCCAGAACAGAACACCGCAGTGTTCACGACAGGAAACATGGAGAGTTTTCTATTTTCCCCTGCTCCCATTACTAGTCCTCTTAGCAATAATGACTGTGCCACTGCATTTGAATTGTCAATTGTCTAATGTTAAAAACCATATATATATATATATATATGATACTCTCTGAAGCTATATTCTCTGATGAGAACAATCGTCACTGAAGTCATTAACTGGTTTGTTGTGTGTTTGGATTGCTGCAGATTTTCAGAATCAAAATGGAGTTTACTTTATTTGCAGATGTAATGGGCATTCAGGGTGCACACAAGGTTAAGTGGCTCCTCCTCAGCCAACGGCAAGACCTGTTTGCTGTTCCTCATTGTAGACACTGCTGGTGACTGTCCACAATGCAACGCAATATCTCTAATCTGTGATGTTTCCTCTGAACTTCTCTGTCTGTATATTTCAGTCTCGTGTTTGTTTTTAGCGTACAATTTGACACACAGCCAGCAAACAAGTGTAAAATGTTCAGCTTCCGTCTTTTTTTCCGTTTCGTTTCGTTTTTTCTGGTTGAAACGGGGATGGACAAGCGTTCCCTCTTGCACAAAGCAGTTCTAATGCGCTGACATCAGTCACTGCCTTAAATGGTGTAGCCTGCTGCAGCAGGTGGAGAGGATGCAAACGATCCCCGAATTTTCATTTTCACACGTACGAGAATTGTCGTCGCCTCTGAGCCAAGGTCTCCTGCCGGTCGTATATTCCCAGAATTCACTCTGTTGGAGTCCACGTAATTACACTGTGCAATTAAGATGTTGATCGTCTACTTTTTGGTTTTCTTTACGTCTGCAGAAATGGGACTACAAGGATGGGGGTGGGAGGGTATTTTCCAGGCACGCATTCGCGCCCACAATTAAGACAAGTTTGATGGTAGTGTCGTCAACAGCAAATGAAACACAAGTGCACCTTACTGCAGTATAGCTATGGATAAGGGATTTCTTAAGATTGTTCATTTAAAATATGGCAAATTGATTAGTTAATGTAAGTGTATGTAGTTTAAGTATGACCAGATTGTCTTACGATCTGGTTTTAAATAGCAACAGAAATGCTTGCAGGTTTAAAAATTCATGAAAATGCAGTGTTATATATTAGGTCAAAAGGCATATTGGAATATTGAAACAACCGCATTTTATTTGTTGCTGGTTTTTAATTATATTCTAATTTCAGGGTTTAATTAATGTAATGTGGATATTTTGCCAGCTTTAACAAAGAGTAGCGATATTAAATTTTTCCTCCTTAGAATCAGTCACTTAGTAAACCAGACATTCACAAATGCATTGGTTAGAAATGTGCAAGCTCCAGTTGAAGGGATTAATCTGTTCATTTGTG
This sequence comes from Anguilla anguilla, assembly GCF_013347855.1. Classification (NCBI taxonomy): domain Eukaryota; kingdom Metazoa; phylum Chordata; class Actinopteri; order Anguilliformes; family Anguillidae; genus Anguilla; species Anguilla anguilla. The sequence continues at coordinate 4,172,798 of NC_049211.1, forward strand.
CCAACAGTCAGTCAATACTGCTTAATTTTTAAAAACATGGATTATGAATTCATCCTCCTGTACATGTGGAAATCCCGTACAGAATAATGAAACGGAATTCTGTATTTGTATTATCTTCAATTTTAATGTGATTCACTTTTAGACTTCCAGAGAGGGTTAGTGCTGTTCATTTAAATCCATGTAAGACACAATGTACCAAATAATATGTACTTAATGTTGATACATACAAGATGTCTGTATATAAACAAATACATTGACTTTTCATAAATTTGCCAATTTTCACAGTTGAAATTATTGTAGAGGGAGTTATTTTTCTTGCATGCTGTAAGAAAATGTAAATAAAATGCTATTTAAAAAAAAGCTCTGAACTATGTCCAAAATGGCTGGGAGTGGTCTCATTAATGCTGTTTTGTTAATACATTCGCCAGTTTTCATCCATTTTCATGTAGAATTTTGTACACGTTCTCTCCTGTGAAGTGGGCCCAGTCCTGACACACATGGGAAATAAAGTGTGCTTCTTTATTTTACCAAGCATTTCTAGATAAACCATCATTGCTAAAGTATTCCAATACAGCTGTGCTTGTATGAACAATATAGTAGCCGGTAGCAGGTTCAAATGCTTCACCAGATCGGGGCTTAGACTTCACATGACATCAAATGCTGTTATTTTCTGTTGATATCATTTCCTTTAATCAAATTTAATCTGTAACTGTAAAGTTGTTCCAAGATGCATTTAATTCAAGGATCCTTCCGAGAAGCCCCCCAGCTAGTTATCTTTATCAGCCAGTGACTGGAAATTTTGATGTTTCCCTTTCAGTCGTCTTGTGTTATGAAATGCCAACTTTGAAATTTCAGTGGGTATGTTGTAGGGGTTCCACAAACCGTTCACACCCAAGCCTGAAGCAGCCAGGGTGGAGAAAGGACCAGACAAAGAATTTCAAATAAATACCTAATTTATTTCAAAATCTCAACAGGCATTCAGACAGTCAAATTAAATATCAGCATTTCTTCTTTCAATAAAACGGCTGTCTGCTGCAACTGCATGCAGAAAACGGTTTGTTCTGACGTGGTATATAAACATAACGATGTGAACACATCTCATTCAAAATGTAGCACCTGCAAATGAAGAGTAGTCCTCTCCCTTGAAGTCAAGCTGAGAGAGATAATTACTCTGAATTTTCGACATTTGGAAGGAAACAAAACGTTTGGCACTCAACGAAGCACTCTGAACAGGCAGCGCAAGCATTTAAAACATACAACCTTTATATATACTTTTTTTTCCCCTAGGTGCTTTTCACATGCGATCCAGTTTGTGATGATGTTTATGTTCAAATATGAGTTTCTGCTGTCTTAGGTTTGCTTGAGTTGTCAACTGAATTTTTTTTATTTCTCAATTTTTACTTTTTTTTTTCTCCAACAAATTGTTACTGAGGTTGCTACTCAGCTTGATGCAATAATATGGCTTAAGTCAATTAACCGTTTTATGATTGAGAACAACTGGGGAAAAAAAGCAATTGTTTCACTGGGAAATCTTCAAATTTACTTAAGTGGTAGATATTAGAAACTTTGAACAATAAACACCTTTTTTTAACCCATTAGTACAATTGTACATTATACAACATTCTTCACACACATCTCATGAATTACCAAGTGAAATTTTTAATACAGATCATTTCTCATTCAACAGCTTATCAAAACTAAAGTATTTGAGCCAAAAACCAGTACATATTGCTTGACTCCAACTCCCCCCCCACCCCGCCGCCCTCCTCCTCGGATTAAAAATTATCTTTACAACATGTAGGTTTAATGTCATAAGTCATAAGCTAACTGCCAGCTTTTTGACATTGCCTTAGTGTTCACTAGCTTTCAAAGATGGCAGTGATTATGTGGAATCAAAGGTAACAATAAGGCTTACTTAACCCATTTTTTACATCCATCCATAACATAACCACTACCGCTCAGAGCTAAAGGGAGCAAATTTGGTTAGACTGGCAAACCAAAAAACTGCAGTCCTCTAAATTGATTCCATGCACTGGTACATTCATAATTACTACAGACATACAAAGCATACTTTATGTGCATAGGCATCTTAATAATGGAGACCAAATGAAATGCAGTAATAGCATGAGGAAGCAAGGTCAATATGCCAACTAAATACAACTGAACACTGCAAGAGATCAGCATTAAAGAAAAGTGAATAGGAGTGAATGGCCTTTTTCCATCAGCAAAATTATATTCGGAGAATAAATTAAATGAATTAAATGTTTTGGTTTTTTTTTTTTAATAAAAAATGACAAGGTTAAAGAGGAGGAAATCTCATGCAGCTGGACATTTTACTGTTAAAAACAAGACTTCAGACAACTGGAAGATCAGCGTAGAAAATATCCGTTGAGAAAAGAAGAACGCACATAACGGGAAAGTTGGGCAAACCTCCCGTTGTTTTACAGCTGGTCATGCGTTTTTTTTTTTTTTTTTTTTTTTTTTTTTTGTTATAATCAAAAAATAGCGGTTGTGAGTTCCCGCCTGAACAACCCGCCAAAATTGAGGTCCCGCGACATGAGCTCTTCCTCAACATTCTCTAGGGCCCACCGGTGCTCCACGATCTCCAGAGCTTCCCATTCACTCTACAAAAAAAATATAATAAATAAAATAAACACAAAGGTTCACAACGGCGTACTATCATACATGCTCTAAGCCTCCCCGGCCGCATGATCAGTCTCTACAGTACACTTCAGGAAGGACCAAAAAATAAATAAAATAAAATAAATGCTACAATAAACACTTGAGTCCTTAACACATTACATTACAGGTATTTAGCAGACGCTCTTATCCAGAGCGACTTACACAACTTTTACATAGCATTTTACATTGTATCCATTTATACAGCTGGATATATACTGAAGCAATTTTGGTTAAGTACCTTGCTCAAGGGTACAACGGCAGTGTCCTACCCGGGAATCGAACCTGCGCCCTTTCGGTTACAAGCCCAGTTCCTTACTCACTGTGCTACACTCCGTCACACATCTTATTTGTGCATAAAAGACACACTGATTCTCCTCCAGCCTTCTTTCCCCCTCCCTACACTCGTAAAACAACACGCGGAGTACTCCCCTTTTCTAGCAATTTGTATGAATGCTTGTGCGGCTCTTCATCAATTCTTCAATTTGGGGGACTGCAGTTCTGTCCTGATCTGAGCCTTACTTTGGCCAGTCATCCTCTTCAGCGTATGAAATTCGGCTGACTGACTCATCTTCCCGCCCCCCTCCTCCTCACCATCATCATCATCATCACCATCATCTCAGTCTCAAACGCTCCTGCACCACCTGTGCCTCTCCATTGGGCCCCATTTCATAAGCGTCAACCGTTAGTCAACCGCTATGCTACTGCCTGCCTACATATTTATGAATTTTTATTACACTCCCGTGCTAGCAGTGTGTGTGTGTGGATGCAGCGCTGCCAGGATGGGCAGGTGTATGGAGGATTAAGAAGTGTATTAAGTATAAGTGTACGTGTTAAGAAGTAGCGATTACCGGCAAGCATGCAGTATGTCGCTATTTCTTAAATCTGGACATACGCATATGTAAGGGCTCTGTTTCTTAGATGAACCACTCCTCCCATGACTTGACATGACACAAGGAATTCCTGTTGAAAGCCGAGCATGGAGTACGTTACCTTGAAGGCCTTGTTGGGATCAGGAGGCATAGCCATGGCGGCCCCTGTCATTTGGTCCTGCATGATCCGCGACTGATCGGCAGCTGAATGGGGAGGAGGTAGTGCATTTTATTTTATTTATTTATTTTGACAGGGACAATATACATTGATCAACATCACTATTCTGTGATGTAAATGTGCCAGATTTAGCCAGATCGCTAACTTCCATCTGCTGTCCCTGGGCTGAACACGTTAATAACAATCAGACCAGACTAGAAGCCATAGTACAACATTAAAAGCACATATGTAAACGGTATGTGTGTCCGGTTGTCCAATGCACTGGCCTACTCAGGCAAGGTTGGCACGATCTTTCATTCATATTTCAGTGGGTCTCACTTACATCGTCAGTCTGTGCATGATGGTGCAACACAGGCAGACCCAATCAAACACCAGAAACTGCAACTGGCGTCACACACAGCTCAACTAATACTACAGCCGTCCTCATTTCAATGTATATTCCCTGGAAGAATCTAGTATTATAAAGACACGTGCCAGTACGAGAGACACTTACCATTGTCCTGTCCCAGGATAAGATTATACATACTGCGGAGCCCGAAGACATTCAGAAAGTACCAAGATGCCGAACTCACCCTAAAAATACATTTTTTTAAAAAGATTAAGATGTTTTAAGTGTTTTTTTTTTAAATGAATTATTACTCAGCCTTTATTTAACATAACTAATCACACAAACATTTCCCAAACATAGTTTTCAGCTGGAGAAATAAATGGGAACCTTACAAAAAACACAGCTATAAAGATTTCACTTCACATAAACAAACTGCTTTGTTAATCAGTCAATTGCATGCAATTACCAAGTATCAATTATGGAGGAAAAAAATAAATAAATAAATAACTTTCCAGGGCATGGGATTTGGGGAAAAAACAAAACAAAACAGGTCTTTTTTTAAACTAAATATAAGTGCTCAAATCAAGCAAACGGGAATAAGCAGGCAACAGTGTTAAGCTATGAGATACTGTACTTTACCAGGATGCATCAAGGGAAAGTAACTCAATTCCTCGTTGAAGCATGGGCTTAAATCTCAAAGTCAGGGGGAATGGAACCTTGGCTGTGTAAAAATGAGCAAAACATTGAATATGTTGCGTCTGCACCACAGTGCAAACATTAGCTTTCTGAAACAGGAAAACGCGTTTAAAACAGAAAATAACACGATTATATAGCACAGTAAATTGTGTGGAGCAATTTCTTAGTCTTGATGCATTGACTTTGCGCTGAAATATGATTTTTCCAATCATACTCACTAGTGACAAAGCCAGAAAAGGCCCAGTTGATCCATCCACCGATTACAATCATGGGAAGCACATTCGTCAGGTTTCCTTTCATCATATCGGTCACCATGCTGGTATCTGAAGACGCAAAGCCAAGAATGTCAGTCATGACTAACATTTTTCAAGCTTGTCGTTTATTTTGTCGTATATTTTGGCGGAATGTGGTCAAAAACGCAGTATCGCAGTGTGATCGAATTTTATAAGTGACAGATCTCAGAATACCATTGTTGGGCAGATTCTTTTTTTCAAACAACCCTCTAAAACGTGTCTATATACCGTGTCCATTCAAACCACATGAGTTACTGTATTTTGACCCAATATTACGTTATTTGATTTCTGGATAAGCCAGTGAACTCACGACAGGAGAGGTGTACTCGGATACTTGCTCGTGAATGGAAAATTACGGTCGTCAGCCACGATTCAACACAAGGAAACTTTGAAGATCAGGGTGTAAGAACAGGAATACGTTATCTTACCAGTCATTGGGTTTTTAGGGACGACCCTCCTCTTGACTTTCTTGAAAAACCCAGTTTCAGTGTTATTAAAGTAGTGTTTGCGCATGGCAAAGGACTGAAATTGAGAAAGAGCAGTAGCAGTGTTTAGATTTAGAAAAGAGTACATTCCATCTAATAAACAAAATATCACGGCTAGCTGGTTAGATAGCTACCTGTTTCGGAAGGTATTTTCCATTTTCCCTCAATATCCGGCTCCGTAGCAAGACTTGACTGCGTAAATGAACATACAGAGGACCGAATTAAAGCACTCCAATATGTAGGGTAGGCAAGACATTCATAATAAAACTTAGGAAGGTCTCAGGTTACCTGTCAGACACCTGTTCGAGTTCTACTTTCTTGTCACTGTGCAGAAGTTGAGTGACGTAGTGTCGAATGACCCCAACGAAGAATGTAATGAACACGATGGGTAAGACGACCCACATTCGGATACTAGAATCCAGGAATAACTCTGGTCCAGCCATTTTTCAGCAAACTTTAAAATACGTAATCAGCTCCTAGCACGCTATCATTCGAGTTAAATTGCAACTAGCAAGTAATTAATTGTACTCACAAATGATTCAGTATAAGCACGCTATCAAAACTACAAACAACACTCACGTTAGAAGTAAATGACCCCCTACGTGACCTGTGAACTTTGGTCTGTATGACCTTTTTTGGTATTTTTTTAATTTATGGAAATTCTGATCTCCACGATGCAAACATCATTGTGTCGGCAGAAGAACTATAAAACACAGTCGCAAGTGCATTTGTTGTATTTGTTACTCGTTTTTAAAAGGAACAAATTATTTTCCGATGTCGCCCAACGGTGACGTCATAGATATGGGAATAGGCGGCGCAGTGTTGCAGATTACGATTTCCTGCCATCTATGATCAGAACTGTGGTGCATCTACAATATCGCGCATTTGGTAGGCTATCACGCTGTTTTGAATATGAGTGCATGGGATTTTATCCAACCTTGTCACACTCCTATAATGAATGAATTGGTCGGTAAAAGTAAAACGCCAGAATCAATGTCAAATCTCATGTGGGTCACCTAGGAATTATCAGTAGATCGTTCAAAAAGCTGCACTTGCGGCAATGTTTTAGAATCTATTATTCGCGTTAAAAAGACTATACTTGGTCACTTCCTGTGTTTAATTTGTGGTTCAGCCTCACATAGAGCTCATCTGATTGGCCGTACAATGCACCGCTTGTGTAGCCTAAAAAAAAGCACGTATTGTCATTAGGGGATGAGATGGTCTTGGCCGGTTTACGTTAACATGATCATATTTAGGCTAGTTCATTAGACCACCTCAGTTTAAGTTTGGACATACAAGAGAGATAGGACACACGACTGTACAGGGGAAGAAACAACCGCACATTGGTAATTGGTTTTCATATACAGACGTCTTTAGTTTAATTCATATGAACATAACTGGCGCTCTCACATTCCAAAACGCTTTTCTGAACTATTCAATATTTACTGAGAATATCGACACGGACGCAATATTGTGATACCACAGCTTTTAGGAAGTCCTACGGTTTACTTCAAGTTATTATCGTTTATCCCAATCACATTGTAAGCGAATAATACTAGTTTTAGGTGAACTGGTTCATTTTTTTTAAAGTGTAGTCAGTGGGCATTCTAAGAAGATTTATCACGCCGCCGTCAGAGAACCAATGAAGCACCACAAATTGTTTCAGGACGACAAATGAAATAAAAACGTTAACTTCCTGTAAGAGGACCAATGGAAACAGTGATTCTGAGACGGTCCCCCCCTTAAAATCCGGATTTATACCAACAAATGTAGCAACAAGGAAAGATAAAAAATAAAAACAGAGAAACACTATATGCCATATAGCAGTATTTTCTTTCTTTAAGACGTACTGTTTCAAGAGGTACACGTTCTGTCTCATTACGGCGATTTATTAGCGCCTAGCTGCTAAATGCTTGCAAGAATGACCTTGTGCAGCTATGAAACATACGGGCTATCTGACAAATTAGAGAAATTATTTATTAATTTTTGCATTTATTCATTGTCGGTTTATATATGAACATTTCTGTCTCCCTTTTCCACATCCAGTTAGGCTTCAGTTACACGTACGAATGAGTTGAATGTGTTGCCAACACGATGACTTCAGGAAAGTCCGACATCAATGAAAAGGTACTGCAGTACGAAACGTTCATCGACGAGGTGTTGAAGCGAGATTTACAGTAAGTAACGCTACCTAACTACCAATATAACGCTCTTTCCGAATAGGTTGCTCGCTGAACTACACGTGCTCGCGATTCAACTGAGTAATGCCATAGTTGGTTACCTACTATCGCTTTGTACTTGGTCTTAAATATTTTTGGCATGCTTGCTGTCGACTGGTTTTTTAAGCGTATCCTTTCAAATGCTCGGGAGTTACGTAAAATTCAATTTTAATATATATTTATTCAGTGGGTATTTTCTTGTGTAACCAACGTCTGGATACAAACACGTTGTCAGCATCATGCTATCCGTTGACACGTTGAATTTTTCGGTTTTAGTTGTTCACTTGAGCACTATCAGCACGTGAATTGATGGATTATTTCGCTGGACCTCAGTGTTGTTTTTGTAGGGCAGACAGCGTCTGTTTTTATTTTATCAGACCGCCCACACGGGTTGTATGATTAAAATGTCAGTCAGTTGCTAGGCACCTGCAGATATCTCATATTTTAATGGCACTTATTGTGAGCACCTATTCGAGCTGACGTTGGGTGTTTTGACAGAAGAGTGTTGGAGCAGAGAGATGGTGTGTATGAGAAGATTGCTCAATACCTGCAACTGAAGAACACCATTGAAAGTCTCCAGGTAGTGTCCCGTGATTAACAAGTCTGTTACACTGTGGTAGCTCTTTGTAATGTTTCCCATCAGTTAGGAATCAAATTTTGATACACTGAAGACTATGCACTCTGACCAATACAGTTCTATAAAGTTACATTCATATTATTTGTATTTACTGATTACTTTTATTTTTATTTATTATTATTGAGCTTTGATTTGGCATCATTTCTCCTCCAGGAATCTGGATGTAAGGATCTTAAGACTGAAGTGGACCTGGGATGTAATTTCTATGTACAAGCTCATGTGTGAGTCATTCCCATTGAAACTATGTCCTGAGTTCTGTCAAAATTGTAATACCATAAGTAGCGGGTTGTGAATTTCAAGTTTTTTTTTTAATTCTGTCAGTCAGGACTCTTCCAGGATCTTTGTCGCTGTTGGTTACGGCTTTTTCGTGGAGCTCACTTTGCCAGAAGCTCTGAAATTCATTGAGAAGAAAACAAGCCAGCTGACTACGTAAGTGTTGTGTTGGGTCAATCGAATATTTGTTGCGGCGGTTTCTGTTGTCATTTCTGTTTGCCTGGGTGCATTTCAGCTCTGCAAGTTCATCGTAATGAAACGAGATTGAGCTTGCACAGTTGCGGTGAATGAGTTAAATAATGTTTGATAATAAAATATGATGGGAGAAAATACAGTCAGAAATATTTCTTCTTTGAAAACCCATTTTTCAGCAACTTGCCACAGCGGCAGTACATTGTCAGATTTGATAACATGGCACTGTAGTTTTTCCAGTGTAAGCCATGACACAATACAGTGAAAGAATTGTAATTTTGACAGCATTAACTATGCACTGTTCAACATGGTGTATTTCTGCATGGTTTCCTCTCGGAGTAAATAAATCCATGTGATCGAACAGTGACTCTAGTACTGTAGATTTCCGTTGTAGCACGTAGCAGGTGAGCCTAACCACAATAAAAGTAAAGCAGTCATTAATGTGTAATTGACTGGATTCATTCAGAATGTGCACACACAAAATGGATTCAACATGGGCCTTTTTTGTTTATGTTATGTATTATTTTCGTATTGTAGAAAACCCTAGTGTTCCTGTATTTGTATGTTTATAGATACACAGATGCATTCACCAAAGATGCAGCAAAGATCAAAGCTAACATTCGCATGGTATTGGAGGTATGTAACTACTTTTCGTTGCTTTTAAATATTTATACCATTCTGCAAGAGTTCTGCATTTGGTTTTTACCCTCCCTGATTTACCTTTTATACTTTTATTTTTACTTGTACTACTTCTGTTTTTATACATTAAAAAAAAAATGTTTTTATTTATTTTAAACTATTTACTCTGTTATTTAACCGACCTTGTTTGTCTGCTGTGTTTGCTGTTGCACCACTTTCTCTACTGCTGCCGTTTACCCTCATTTTTATCTTGATTTTAGTTTTGTCCTTCGTTCTTAAATTTTTAAAAATGTATATCCTTCAATCACCCTGTTTTTCTCTGTCTTTTTATGTACAGCACATTGAGTTGCACCCGCTGTCGGAAATGTGCTTTATAAATAAAGTTTGATTGATTGATTTGAAACTCATATTTTTCGTTTGTATGGTACTAAGAGTTCTCCATTTAAAACGGTTTTATTTCTTGTTCGTATGGTACTTGGTGTATTGTAGAACATTTAAGAAATGGGTGGTCACAGTATTTTTTAATTTGTTCTTAATTAACAGGGGTTGAGAGAGCTTCAGGGACTGGCAGATCTTCCAGAGGAGACGAGGAGGGAGGTGTACTAGTTGCACATCCAGAGGTCTCCAGGAAAGCTGGACAATAACCTTGGTATTTTTTTTGATATGGACATAAATATTTGATTTTTATTTTACTCTATACGTTTTAGATGTAATTAAGCCATCGGCAGAGGTATAGGAGTTGACTGGAACTTGAATGTATTGTTGGGTTTAAAAAAAAAAAAATTATATAACATTTTTGAACATGTTTTAAAACTGATATGGCTCAGTACCATCATTTAAGTTTTACATTGATGTCTCCTGTGAGAATAGTTCATTTGTGGTAGCTTCTCTAATTGTACAGTACTTGCAAAAAAACTTCTGGCTCATTTTTCAAGTTGACTGGAAATGTACGATATCCTGCATATTTAAGCAAGCTTCATATTTCTTTGGTTGTGGGCACGTGCAAAATTGAATTTGTACATTTGAAAATGAAACGTTTTGCTTTTGATTTGTTTGCATTCTACATGTTGTGCGGACCAGAATGCAGCCTGTTTTACATTGGAGCCTTTCAGCTGTGTTGAGTTTTCCCATCGTTCTCCTGCAGCAGATGCTGTGTGGAGCACGTACCTGTATGATGGAGAATAGACACGCCGTATACGCTTAATAAAAACAAACCACAGATAAAAGAGTGTACATTCTGTAAAGCAACATGAGCAAAAATCTTAAACTTGTGAGTTAATGCGTCTCCCACCTTTATTAAAAAAGAAAAGAAAAACTTAAAAAGCTTGTGTATTAATATGTCCCACCTTCGGTTATGCAGCTGCCTTTATACGTTATGCTCTCTATGCTGTGTATGCTCCTTCCAGAGAAGCTTGGGCTGAGTCTGGTAGAGCTAGGCATGGACCACCGTTTGACAATAAGAAGCTTGCCAATGCAAGATTCAGGTATGCTTTACGCTTTGTGAATAGAAATGAACAGGCACTGAGGGCTGGTGCCGTGGCAAGAAAGCTCAGAAACAATAATGTACATGACTTCTGGAAGAAAGTGAAAGTTATCAACAACAGCAAAACATCTTTACCCTCTAGTGTTGACGGTGTGACAGAGTCAGAGAAGATTGCAGAACTATGGCGTCAGCACTACAGTGAACTTTTCAACTGTGTCAGAGATGACAGATTTAAGTGTGATGATGTTGTGAGCAGTGATAGAGTGGTGGTCAGACCAACAGAAACGCACGATGCTATCGTGAAGCTAGCTGATAACGAGACGTGTGGAACAGCCCACATTACTGCTGAGCACTTAAAATTTGCAAGCCAGAGGCTAACTCCTCTCTTAGCTCTTTGTTTTACTGGGTTTTTGATGCATGGTGTCCTTCCAGATTCTATGCTGTCTGTCCTTCTAGTGCCTGTTATTAAGCAAAATAAGTAGTATGGATAACTACAGACCCATAGCCTTAGCCAGCATTCTTTCCAAAGTTGTAGAAAGTATTATTTTAGATAGGTTACAAATGTGTATTCTAACCACTGACAATCAGTTTGGGTTCGAAAGCAAACATAGCATGGACATGTGCATATATGAAGGAAATTGTTTTGAAATATAGGAGTCAGAACTCCACAATCGTCATGTGTTTTATTGATGCATCTAAGGCATTTGATTGTGTAAATCATAGAAAATTATGTGAGTATGGGGTTCCTCAATTTACTATTAGAATTTTTGCATATTGGTATGCTCAACAAACCATGCAGGTTAAATGGGGAAACAATGGATCCTCCCCCTTTAGGGTCTTGAATGGCATCAGACAAGGGGGGATTTTATCCCCCTTTCTCTTTAACTTGTATATGAATGATCTCTCAAGACGGTTAAACGATTGTAGGACAGGCTGTATGATGGGTGATACGTTGATTAATCATCTTGTATGTATGTGGATGACTTGGTTATATTCTGCCCATACAGTGCTGGCCTGCAACGACTGCTGGGCGTATGTACTAAGTACGGGGCCGATTTTGACATTAAATACAACGCCAAGAAGAGCATTGTCATGACATTTAGAACAATTAAATTTTTCCTAACTTTTATCTGTCTGAAAATGTCTTACGTGTCTCTAATAAGGTAAAATACTTGGGTTACTGCATCACTGATGACTTGTCTGATGATGAGGATATTTCTCGTCAGTGTCGTGATCTATATGCACGAGCCAACATGTTGATGCGAAAGTTTAAAATGTGTACAGATGACACTCCACTATATAGTGCACATTTATGGTGTAGCTATAGAAAATCAAGCTTACAGAAGCTACAAGTTGCTCATAATGATTCTTTGGGACTTTTAGTAAGAATACCAAGATGGTCTAGTGCCTCTGAAATGTTTGTTAATACTAGAGTTCCCTCATGCCTTCGTGTCTTGTGAAACCTTATGTATAAATGTGTGTGTCGTCTAAACGCCTCTGAGAATGCTATCATACAGGTGACCGTAAACCCTGCACGTAGCTATGAGATACCAGTCGAAAATCTGGAAACACTGGCACAAGAGTCTGTACGTTTTATTCTAATTTTTTTATAACTTATGACCTGTCTTTTTTGTCTGTTTGTTTTATTTTTTTTTAACCTGTTTGTGTATATATATATATATATATATATATATATATGGACATTCAGTCCGGAATAAAGATTGATTGATATGCCTAGGTGTAAACATAAACATAATAGGCAAACCATGTACAAATGAAGAATTAAATCCACTCTGACTCCTTGTTCACCTTAAACTAGCGCGCGCAAAATTCCACTCGTTCAGTTCATTTTCACGTGCAAGCCCGAGGATGTGTGTGAACACGCATGGTGCATGCGCTAGGAAGATTAAGTGAAAGTACTAATCTGCTGTAAGCGCTTGTCATTTCTGAAAAGCCCGCTGTCTACACACCCTCGGCTTCAAACAGAGCAGTGAAAGGCAGAGCAGTCACAAGAGGAACTGAAAACCACAGTCTGGGGGTGGGGGGATTCTTCTCAGTTTTATTCGGACAAATCAAGTTTCTCGTTTGTCTTTATGAATTCGTTCATCTTGACGTCTTAGTTACCGTGTTTTTGTTCCTATTTGTCTGGAATATACTCAGTGGCCAGGTCATGTCGAGGAATATATTATTCAGTAGGAACATGTCATGCAGTATTTTGACGGCATAACACATACATGGTTTTTTTTTGTTTTATCATTTGATTTACTAAATTCACTGTAATGTTTTTTTTTTGGGGGGGGGGGGGGTGGGGGCATGCTGTGTGAAAGGGAGAGAGTGAAGTGGTCAGGAATTAATTCAAGGCTTTAGCAGGATGGAAGAAAGGAACTGCTCCTTTCATGAATTTCAAAAACATATTAAAGCGAAGTGAGAGAGACTGCTCAGCAGCGCTAATGTGTAGCACCCATCTTGATGAGGTAGGATGCCCCATTTTGTGCCAGAACACCAACCACACACCAGCTGAGGTGAAGGGGCATGGAACTTAGCCAATGAATGGGGAGCGTGATTAAATTGTTACATTTTTTTAAAAAGGGTGTACTTTGGAATTTTCTAGGATGCCAGAGAAACCCAGAGCCTGCACTTACTGTCATGGGATCACATGCTCACTGTACAGTCGCAATTCCAGGTTGTAGATTAAACCATAATTAAACTGAAAGAAATGCAGCTCTGAATGTCATCATCCCATAATTACCTGCGAACAAAATGGGAACGGGGAGAGGAAAGACAATTCCAAGTAATCTCACTGAACCGGTTTGGCCGAATGGTAATGTGTTGCAGTCTTTGGCATAAGGTGCCCGTGAAAACATCACCTGGTCTGACGATTCTGGATCTCTGCTTGCAGAATGTGCAGATGGCAGGAACAGAATTTGCTAAACGGCATAAATCCACACACCCGCCCTGACTTGTTTCTATGGTGCAGGCTACAGGCGGTGGTGTAATCACGTGGGGAACGTTTTCTTGGCACACATTAGGCCTGTTAATACCAATTGAGCATCTTTTGTACGGCACAGTATACCTGAACATTGTTGCTGACCGTGTGCATCCCCTTTATGGCCACGTCTACCCTTTTTCCAAATGGACACCTCCAGCAGGATGAGGCACTGTGTCAGAGAATACCACGTGCCACCTCATACAAAATACTGCAACTGAGGAATGTAAGTGTATTTGAGATGCTATGTCTTCCTCAAGACTGAATAGCTGTCTTTGTGTATTGTTGTATGTTCAGTTGACTGTTGTACCGTCTGGAACTATTGTGTAGGCCTACTGCTGCTACCTTGTCCTGGCCTCTCTTGAAAAAGAGGTTTTAATCTCAATGAGACTTTAAATAAACTGGTTAAATAAAGGTGAATAGTCTGAAGCTGGTTCCACTGAAGTCACTGAGACTTCCTGGTTAAATAAAGGTGAATAGTCTGAAGCTGGTTCCACTGAAGTCACTGAGACTTCCTGGTTAAATAAAGGTGAATAATCTGAAGCTGGTTCCACTGAAGTCAATGAGACTTCTTGGTTAAATAAAGGTGAATAATCTGAAGCTGGTTCCACGGACATGACGGTGACTTCAGTTTACTCAAATGGCCCACACAGTCTCCGGGTCTCAATCCAATAGAGCACCTTTGGGATGAGGTGTAACAGGTGGTTTGCATCATGCATTTGAGTCTATAAGCAATGTTTCCAGCACCTTGTTGAATCGGTTGCGAAGAATTCAAGCTGTTCTGGATGCAAAAAAATGTGGTTCTATCCAGTGCTAGGTACGTGTACCTAATAAAGTGGCCACTGTGTATATATATATAATTATGCTATATATATATAGGATATTTATTTGCAATATATATTGTTTCAATAAATGTATTTATTGAATGGTCCATTCACACGAAGTCTGATGCTTACCATGCTAGAATAATCAGTTTACAATATCAACTGGGCATAGAACTGACTAAAAGTTGATACTTGCTTATGTTTCTTAGTACACAAAACATGCAATGAAATTTATGTTGATTGATCTTTTTGTACTCATGACAATTTCATTAGCTGAATGCTGTGGCACGTCTAGCAAGCATGTTTCTTAACCTTACAATATGTGGTACAAGACACAGTGAAGCAGTTAGTCGCACTGTAAAACCTAGACAACAGTCCCGATTGTATTGGGGCCAATGAAAGTATGTTATGAAACTGTTTTTCTGAAATGAAGTGAGTTTCAATGTTGCTTACGAGTTAACATGTTTTCTCTCATCCTTCTTTTGGCAGATCCCCAAATAATTCTGATTTGAGAAACCCATAACATAACCCATAAAAACTCTAAGCTGTTTTCTACTTTCCATGATACCCTATGTAGTATGATTAGTGTTTCATGATGGAGTCCCCATTACACTAGTAACAGTTGCCATGGAAACTGGATGTTGAATTGCTGCGGGAATATAAGACCTGCCTCCCAAAAATAGCATTATTTTTCTGATTGGTACCAGCAGACACGCGCTGGCGTAAATGGACACATGAACACATGCACTGTAAAAACACATAGGCTACTCACAGTAAACACGATTTTACAGCGGGTACAGATGCCTCAGAGATGTTCTGTCTGAAAAGGAAAAATGAGAAAGCAAAAATCTTGAATGATCTGGTTAAAACACATTTAGATGTGCAGTGCAAAACCCTGAATAACATCATATTGTAAATTATTCTGGACAAAAATACAGCCAAAGGCGAACTTCATCAGTAAAACTGGGAATTAATGAATTGCATCGACACAATTCGGTTTAATGCTTTCTATTCAAAAATCACTACTGTAAATTACTCTCACTTATTTCGATTGAAGAACACATCTACGTATGTAGATGTAAGCATTCACATATGCTGCATTCTTTTTCGATTAGTTTCAAAACTTCATAACGTTTTTCAATTCTACCCTATGGAACTTCTTATATCATATGTGGACTGACCAACGAGTTCAAGTACCCTGCCGATGCCGCTATTACATGTACAGAGATTTTTAAAAAACATTTTAAAAAGAAAAAGGGAAAAAAAAGAAGAAGAAGCTTAACACCACTTTCCCGTTTTGTTTGTTTAGTGTGTGTGTGTGTGTGTGTCTGACTTGAAAGATCGTAGTACAAGATATAACACAGAAGGTCAATAAGGCTCACGGTGCCTGTTGCAACCTGATTTATTTAAGATTTGGAAAAGCAAACAAAATTGACTAAGTAGTTTGATGATAAGGCAATTCATTGAGCTGTATTTCAGCAATACTCGAAGGAGTGTGTAATGTGTAGGATTTAGTGGTATCAGTTCAAACATCAAAGATAACCCCCTTATCCCCTGACGCTGTGTTTTTCTGGAATCCGTAAACGTCATGGACTTCGTGACGTTTGTTCGATTTGCAGCTTTGCAGACAGCTAGAGACCAAGGCGGCTGAGAGCGAGAGCGGAACGCGAAAGTAGCCGAGACGTTTGTGGAAACAGGAAGCAAAGAGGAAAAGCAAAGGATTGAGACCGCCTGCAGTCGGACAGTAAAGGGCGCTCTGTTTAGTGACCGATGAGTATCATGGACCACCATGGAAGATCGCTTTTACTGCGAGAGGAACAAGAACACATTTTCAGTGCTTCGTAAAGAGTAATTTGGTCTCGAATTAACCAGCCAGCAAGCTAACGTAGTGTCTTAAAATTGACAGTGTGCGAACGAAGGGGAGTGACTGAAAGGGACCACGATAGGGTGTAAATTCTACAATTTAGCTAGCTAGCTGGCTATCGAGGGACTCTTGGAATAAACTAGCGACGGCATTATCAGGTGTTCTTGTGCTGATAGCTGACCAGGTAGCTAGTAACCCTGTAGCGAGAAGAGAACAATTCGATAAGCAAACAATATTAGCTAGACCGCTAGCTAGCTAACTAGCTATCACAGCTAGCTAGCTGAATAGCTAACATGGTGGGGATGTATCTGTTATTATCCGAGTACTGTTACATAATTCCAGAACCTCGATCGCATCACGCTGTTTCTCTTTCCACTCACATCGACTTTTGACGTCTTCATTGACCAATAACCAGAATGGATGCAGCAACAGAGAGAGAGTAAGCGACGTCGAAAAACATGGATTCGAATCCTCTTATAAGTGGTAAGATTTTCAGTCTATACCTGGCTAACTGTTACTGTCAATTGGTTAGTTATGCGGTCTGCGCTAGTGTACAGTTCTCTAGCCAGCCAGTCAGCCATGTATCACCTGACTGCGAACCAATACAAGTTTCCTAGGTAGGTTAGTGTGCCTCTGTTTGCCAATAGTTTGTTTACTTGGTAGTCACAATGTGTCGACATATTAGCTATAACCAACGTAATAGTAAATGTTGCAGAAATTGTAAACAGTTTACTGTAGCCATTCACACAAAACGAAGCACGCATGTCCAAAGGTACACTCCGGGGCATCAGTTCAGTTTGATGGGTCTGTCTTACCTGCTGCATTGGCCACTGCATCTTCGATCCAACCATAACTGATACCTAACCAAGTTAGCGGAAGCAGCTCGATTTCTTGAAATACTTGACCACCACCAGTGGTAAGCTTAAGTAACGTTAATACTCTTTAAAATGTAGCAGCTATTTAAAACAACCACAAGGACGAAAGAGTCATATAAATCTGTTTTCAAAAGAATAGCACACACTGAAGATAATTAAAGATTTAGATACATTGAATTATAAGTGTAACATACTGGAAGGACAATAACAGAATAGACAAAAGGAAATAAAAGGACAAGCCAGAACTGAAGCAAATAATAAGTAAACTAAGTTTAAAGCAACTGCAGTTTTCAGAAACTGATTATTTGATTGCCTCCTAACCTCTCACAAAGGGAAAAAAAACATGCAGCAAGTTCACCCTGTATTCTCAAGGATATCGTACATGTAGACATATCGGACATCGTACTTTACACTTTAGTTTAGTTTATTAGGGTCCCCCATTAATTGACACCAAAATGACAGTTGGCCTCCTTGAGGTCCAACACAAAACACACAGCATATAAATACAAAAGGCAAACCGACAAACATGAATTAAAGATTCATTGCAACAATTCTGTTGATGGTCTCTTAATAGATACGCAGCAAAGTGGTGTTAAACAGGCACTGGTTTGAATTTGAATGTCTGTCGGTTGCAGCTCTTTTCTGGCTGTTTGGTGTGTGCTCGGGCAGTCATCGGCAGGTAGCGCGTGAGGGGGGATGCCAGGTCTCCAGTGTGGCGATGTGTAGCCGAGACCTGGCTGTGCCAGTGGCCGTACGTGACGGGCAGGGTGGCACATAATTGCCCGTGGGTACTGCCCGGGGTGGGGGTTTGTTCAGTTTGTGAGATTTCCCGGCCCGCCAGTGAGAAAACATTCATGCTTAAGGAGCTACTGATGCTTCCCTTTGTTGTCCTCGCGTGGACTGGAGCGGCTCTCAAAATGGGGACAATGTTGTACGCGAATCTCATCCGGGACCCCCCCCCCCCCCCCTTGTGAGTGAAATTGGAAATGGCGATGGCATAAACGTTTTTTGTGAAACTGGTCAAGGCAAGCCGCCAATTATCGTCAAAGACGGGGTGTGAATTAGTTTAATTATTTTATGTTCAAAGTCATTTAACCAATACTTCTTGACTTTAATTGATGTCCTCTGTAGAAAAATGGAATTTGGTCATTGTAAACTATTGGCAAAATATTTTCAGTTTGTAAACCTTACCTGACCTTCCTTCTTGTTGTTTTATTGCTGAAGTTTTGGTTGTTTCACAGTTCCTGTGGGTTTTTATCAGCCCCCCTGGTTGTCTTTCAGTTTCAGTTAATAACACAGCGGCTGTCTGTAAAGTAATAAATTGTGGCAGGATTGCTTTTGAATATTTGAGGAATGGCAAAGTGGAAAGGGAATTGGTGTCTCAACTTTGAAAATAATACACATTTCCACTGCTATGAGTGCATGTGAGAGCATGGCGATATTCACAAATCTGCCATTTTGGAAAGTGGTGTCATAATGACATGACGCAGGACAGGGGAATGGGGATTTTATACACGGGTCTTCACATCAGTCAGATAGTACAAATGCAGGATGTGGCCATTTAACCATCCTCCTTAACCCCCCTCCCCACCCCCCGCCAAAAGAAAAAAAAGAATCAAAGTGCTTTGTTACTAGGTTTTATTTCTAGCAGCATTGCGATAGACATACCTGACATGATGAGTATCACATCAGACACTGAGCTAAGACTCCTGGGCTGGGCTCAGGTAAAGCCTGTACCTACAGGTAACCTAAATGTAAAAAATCCAGGTTGATATATAGCCAAAGGCCGGAACGAAGAGCCCACATCTCAAAATGCGCTAGTGGTTAATTTTGTAGCCCAGTAAGAAACGGGAGGTTTTCAAGCTGTACTTTTTAAACTGCTTCCCCTTTAAACTCAATAACGGATTTGTTTCCTTGCCCTCCAGCTACAAGATATCAACTCTGTTCAAAATCAGAGTGGAGTCATATCTGTTGGCCTAACACCTCCTTGACAAGAACAAAAACTGACGAATTAACTGAGAGATGACAGCAATATTACGGGAACGGCTTTTAATTATTTTTTAAATACTTGCAACAAATTCTGGGTCTAGAAACCGAAACATGACGAGAAAATTCCTTTTATTTCACTGTTTTGAAACTGCATTAAGCAACAGGCTTTCCTGTTCAAAATCATTTGAATACCTTTCTAAGGATTACAGTGAGGAGAAGCCGTACTGAGGCACATCATCATGCAAATTAGCTGCAGCAGAACGTACAGATGGCAATTTACATGAAACGCCGCAATCTCTCGCAAGGAGTGAACATGATTGGATTAGAACAAACCATGGAGACATTCAGACAACCTGTGCTGAGGTTTTTGATTTGTAGTACCTCAAAACGCGATCAGAAAGTGAGGTTTGACACAGTCAGTTGTTTTGTACTGATGAAAGTGGTGTTCTTGTTTAATTGCAGCTTGTATCGTCCACTTTATGTTGTTGTTCAGAGTGATGCTGTTACTGAAAGGCCCGACGTTGTCATTGATGCTCCTGCTGCCTAGCTAAGGCCCAATCGCACTGTTTTTGTGGAGTCCTTCTCTCTCATTCCTCACAGCTTCTTACCATTAATTTTGCAGTGGGCATTTCATTAAATGCTGAACACATTTAACATTTACATTTTTTTTTAAAAACTTTGCAATCCTGGGGGGTATTCCATGAGGCAGAATTACAGAGTTAGCTGGATAACTGCGCAGAGTAAAACCCGGAACAGCTCTCTTTGCTTCAGTCCATGTTCCAGATTTGGGAGGGTTCCGGGTTTTATTCAGTGCAGTTATCCAGCTAACTCTGTAATCCTGCTTCATGGAATACCCCCCCCCCCCCCGGTCAGGGTAAGCATCACACCAAATACAACATGAATATTTTTGTCTTGACATGTTTTTATATAATTTGTAGCTTTTTAAAATTAGTTTTACGTCTCGAGTCGACGCCCGTGCTCCCCATTTCTGTACAAAGTAGTTTAGTTTATTTTATTGGCACGTTGTTTTAAAAACAGAGGACATGGTGTTGAAAACAGTAAATATGAACACAGGACGTGACTAGAAGCCCGGAAGGGCTCATGTGGGGCCTCACCCTCATCAATAATAAACTGAAATAAAAGCACCATTTTAACTGAAGTGCATTGTGCTTTTCTGACGCACGTCCCTCGTGACGTTCTCTGTTCTCCACACTGTGGGCCACGGTGTCCTGCTGACTGGATCAAGCTTTCTCTCTCACTGACAGTCTTTGGGGTCTAGAGCATGGTTGGAAGGAACTTTTGTGGCAGTACCCTAAGGCACAGGTCAGGGGTGCGCAATGAAGGATGATCCGTTTCAGGATTTTGCTCCGACTTCTGCTCTTAATTATTTAATTGGTTAAATCATACACTACATGGCCAAAGATATGTGAACACCTGACATCCAACATCTCATCCACTTATGGGCATTAATATGGAGTTGGTCCATCCTTTGCTGCTATAATAACCTCCGTTCTTCTGTGAAGGCTTTATACTAGATGTTGGGGCATTGCTTCTGGGATTTGCTTCCATTCGGCCAGAAGAGCATTAGTGAGGTCGAGCACTGATTGGGCAATTAGGCCTGGCTCGCAGTTGGCTTTCCAATTGTTCACAAAGGTGTTGGATGGGGTTGAGGTCAGGGCTCTGTGCAGGCCAGTCAAGTCAAGTTCTTCCACACTGTTCTCAGTGAAAACCAGTTCTATATGGACCTCGCTGTGTGCCTGGGGTCACTGTCATGCTGAAACAGGAAAGGGCCGTCCCCAAACTGTTGGGGAAACACAGAATCTTCTAGAATGTGATTGTATGCTGTAGCTTCAGATTTGCCTTCACTGGAACTAAGGGGCATAGCCCAAACCATGAAAAACAGCCCCATACACATAGTGTATCGTGAACAGACATTTGAATTAATATCAGCTACTGCACAGACTGCAGGTGCATCCTAATGATTTTACTGAGCTCAAGTACAGGAGTGAACCAGTGTAGTTTATAGAGCTTTCAGAAAACTGAAAATAATGTCATTGGTTGGAACAAAAACCAGGACACCCACTGGCCCTCCAGGACTGGAGTTGTGCACCCCTGGCCTAGGTCAACTAGGTCAGACCCATCCTTGCTTGGTCATCTTAAATCCACCCTGTTCCTGGTGGTATAAAGACCAGGTTTTGACTCCCAGTCATAGTCTTCTAATGACACGATCCGTTACCACGGTGCTTTACATGGCCCTTCTCAGCGCTTTGTGCCTTTTGGTTGATTGAGTCACTCTTGACCTTTCAAACAAAATGGAAAATGGTTTGAAACTTTGGATCAAAGTTTCAAAAGTGCTAATCAACATGCAATTACTCACAATCAGTCATAATTAAATTATCAACTGAGATGACTCGGGTGTCACAATGAGATGATTGTGAATGATGGCTCAACAGATGGCACCATGAAAGCACTATACTGGCACCTGTCCACTGGAGGACCGAATTGCAGGTTCTATAAAACAAGTTTCGAAATATAGGGTCCTGCTTATGGTAAAAGAAACCCGATGGTTAACTGAACTGTCAGCTTTTTTTTTTTTTTTTTTGAAGAGGAAAACCCAAGACTATGCTTGATGGCCAGGGGATTTTATTTTAATTTCTGGCTCTGTTCATGAGTGTTTTGTAGTGCCACCTGTTACTCAGCCATGTATCCTGACATTACAGACGCTTCTTTAGATGCTCAGTTTTTTAATGTTTGTGGGTTTCAGTGCACTGCAGGGGGGGTTTCTGTCATCTCTCTTAGGTGTGCTGTGTGGCTGTTGGGTGATGTACAGGCAGCGCTTACTGAAAACGCATGCAGAGAAGTTTGCAAGGGGTGGTTTTGTCGCAGCTAGAGCTCTGACACAAGTGCATGATGTGTAAAAACGGATCTTACTGCGTGTGCATTAGGTAGTCTGTGGTTGGTTAATTCGACAGGCCTCTGTGACATTCGTGTGCTTGCAGTCATGTTTGAAACATATTAGCCCTTCTTAAAATTACACATTTTAAATGAATGTCTTCAAAGTAATTTAAAATCCAGGTCATAGTCTGGCCACTTGCTTTACAGATTATTCAGGGTATTATTGTTATTCATAGTTTTACAGACACTACTGTATAGTATGGGCATGCAGAGACCTCTGTATTCATGCTGTATCTGTCATTGTGTCTAGAGATGCATTTTCATGCATTTTTATCATGTGCAAGAAATTCCCTCGTTTCATTTTCTGTGTAATGCTGATTTCTCTCAGTAATTTTTTTGCAACTTTGGGAAGAAAAAAATATTTGTATATAGCCCATTATCTGTGCATTTTCCAGTAGGGTCTTTGGGTTCGGATACGCCCCATACGGTAAATTTCTCACATAACCGCTACTGCTGATTGTAAATGTGCGGGGTATTTGTTACCAAAGGACTTCTGCACAGGAATAAATTGCATGTGCTTTCAAGGGGTCGAGACGAGTACTTAAGTGCTGTATTTGAAATGGGACGGGTCTGGTGCACAAGCGTTGAACGCGCAATTACGCTTCTCGGGTTGTTCACAGGAAATAGGTGAGCCACAACATGATTGTGTTTCAGCTGTCCATGTCATGAATTCATATGAATGAAGACCTGAAATGACATGGTGTGCTGAACTCCTGTCTTTTTATTTATCTATTTATTTATTTATACAAGCTACAGAAAGTGGTAGGGGTTTTTTTTTTTTTTTTTTTTTTAAAGCTTTGAGAAGTGTAAGGAATGAAGCGGTGCCTTAGGAGACGGGACTGTTTGAGCTGGGGAGCTGGAATGTGTAAATGTTTTGAGAAAAGTCCTGTTAATATGTAAGTACTGTAGTGTGCAGGATTTGCAATGCAAAGCTGGCATCCCACAGAACCCCGGGCCTAACGTGTCGCCGTACAGCCGCAGCTTGCTGGCAAACTTTCAGACACTACCGACCCACAACGCGAGGCAAATGTCAGCCACTGCATTTGCTTTGCCAAACAGTAAATGCACCTTTCAATGAGTGACGCACTGTCCTTGTTGCTAAGGGTAGGCTACTGAGGTTCAGGGTTATGCTCAGGTGAGGATATACATTTTCTTTTTGGTCCGGGCGGTTTTAGATGTTTGTTGGGTGTGTCCAGCCGCCTTTTTATCTGCATTATAACTGAAATTAGATAGCCTCGTCGTGTCGGTAAAGGACACCTGGATAGCTCACCTGGGATTCAGAACGTTGTTGTGTACAGTGGAGCTGGAGTCCAGGGGATCTCCAGATGGCTTTCTGCCCATCCTGCAGCAATTGCTGGACTGTGCAGCCCCTTCAGCTTTTATAGGTGTTTTCAGATTCATCACACCAATGCCTGGTTTATGATTTATTTACTGGATTCCCTGAAATTTTTCAAAAGTGTATGTTCTGAGCATTCTGGTGTTTTCAGTTGTGTTAATGTAATTAATGAAATTTTAAATGTCACTCACTCCTCTCCCTTTTGAACTATGGTGGCAGTAACTGGCAGCTCTCAGGTGTGGGAACAAGGAGATGGAATCTTGAGATCTCTATCTTGAGAGCAACAGTGTATTTCACAAGAACGTCCATTGATTTGTAATCTATTGTGTCCTGATATTGAATAAATTTGAGGCTGTTAATCCACTGAATCCCACATATTGTTCCTTTTCATCCTTAAAGGGAATGTGTTGTAGTGGTGTGTAATAAATTGTAATAATGATATCTGGCTAGTAAAGATCAGATTCCCCACTGGCCCTGGAGGCAGAAACACTTATTTAAGCAATAGGGATTTATGCTGCTCCTCTGTATAATGAGATAATTCATGATATGCTGCATCGGGCCCAGGGAAGCCAGTGACCTGCAGTGTACTGCCCAGAGAAAGGAGCGGTAGGAAAATTAAGAGAAGGGAGGTTTGCTGGAAACCCACTATTACAATTAAGCCTACTATGAGTGACCATTTTCCATTCTCTTTAACCATTTGAAGAGCAGGTTTTTTGAAACGTTTTTTCTTCCCCTAAAAATTCCAAATCAGTGTTCCAGAACTCCACTGCTTTCAGTTATCAGCAGTGATTGTGACACCAGCATTAGAATGTTCAGTTAAGAACATTGCAGTCACGTGATCTTAGAAATTTCAGGGGTTAAGTGCAGGTAAAGTGTTGCTCCCTGTGGGGGATTTTACTTAAGTAGCAGTGGTTACTGGGGTTGCCACTGCAGAAAGATATGCAGGAAAATTTCTTCGGAATTGCGTTGCCTTGGGAGCAGGATTGATGCTGTAATGGTACAGAGTGCGGGGGGGGGGGGGGGGGGGGGGGGGGACCTCAGAGTGCAAAACGGCTTTTTCAAGGAAATTTTCTGAATGGACTTCAAAACAATGTGGATGTTTCCTTTAATTCTAACATGCTTCCGATGTGCTGTTCTAGAACCTACAGCAGTTCTTTGGTTTAAGGCCAGCCCGACGTACAGTCAATTTGCTGCCCCAAGCTTGGTGGCAGTGGAACTGGGCTTGTAACCAAAAGGTTGCAAGTTGGTTTCCCAGGTTGGACACTGTTGTCGTACCCTTGAGCAAGGTACTTAACATGCATTGCTTCAGTATATCTCCAGATGTATAAATTGATACTATGTAAAAAGTGCAAAATTTAAGGCTGTCTGAAAAAGCCCTGTGATGTAAACTAAAATGTTATGTTTTAGAGCACAGATTAGGTGATGTGGACCATTCAATCAGTGAAAAACACTCTGCTTATCTCAGAGTATTTTTGTCTTCATGCCTGCTTAATGCCCACCATTGTTGAAGCCAGACTGAAAAACAGCGTGTGAGTCCCTCATTGGCCCAGGGTATGACAGATAGTTTCATTCAGCTTTAGAAACTGGACCCTGGTAGCTGTCCACTTACTCACGACTCAACAATAGCGACCTCGTTAATGGGAACAAACATCCGGGATTCTGTGTAAAAGCAGCAGGCGCGGTGACGCGAGAGTGCCGCGGACACTAAAGAAACCCCAGTGCGTTATGCGCCTGTTTTAACAGACCGTTATGCTGCTGTTTTAGCAATAATAGGGTGTAGGCTACCTTTTTCAGTATCTGTTGTAAATCTGGAGCTGGAACGTTGACACTTTTGTTTTTTTTTAAACTCTCAATTTTGTGCGTCCAAATTCTGTCTCGTCGCGCTAAATTCATGGGTATGAACCCCCTACACGCCTTTTCTTTTTCGTAGTTTAATGAGCTCAGAGAAAACGTAATGGAACACAATAAACACTTTGCCAAAATGGAAGTATTTATTTTAATTTGAAACCGGTTGATAAGATTTATTAGCATAAAATTAGCATAAAATAATTATTTTAGCACAGACAAAACCAACATTTCAGCATATTTTCATTTACCAATAAGTCAAGTGCCTATATTTAAATGCTAGTTTTGAAATGAAATATAAATTAGGTTCTTGAGGAGGCTTTGTTGTATAATAAACTGGAAACTTGTCAGGGCAAGACATTACCCGTGTAAATATTCTATGACATGATAGATATCACGATGCACTTGTAACACAGTAATGAATTTAGAACACGTGATTGGCTGGTAGTCATAGGGGTTATCCACGCTCATCTCTCGATCCTGATTTGTACTTTGTCATACGACGCTTGTCGAAAGTGTCGCGCGACAAACTATAATAGGCTTGAGAAGCAGTGTCGCACCACGCTTTTGTCTGTGGAAAATACCTCATTTTTCCTATATGACATTTATCAAGTGTCGGGCGACAGGCTATGAATTAGGCTTGAGAAAGTGTGCTGTGGGACGCTTTTGTCAGTTCAAAATATCTTTTTTTTGCCATATTACACTTGCCGAAAGTGTCGTGCGACGAACTATAAATTAGGCTTGAGAAACAGTGTCGTGTCACGCTTTTGTCAGTTGAAAATACCTCATTTTTGTCATACGACACTTGTAGAAGGTGTCGCGCAACGAAGTATAAATTAGGCTTTTGTGGATACTGGCAGTGTTCTCCAAGTAAGATGCTTGGATCGCTGCCGAAAAATCCAAACTACAGATTCTTCTGCGGCTTAAGGGCGGAGTACGCGTGTAAACCGACGCCGTTATCAGTATTGTGTCGCACCTCCGATTACGCAAGCCCGTCTAAACTTGGCTTGCGTTGTCCGCTTCAGTAAGCATTGCTGTCATTCACCACTAGGTTAACTTTGAGGCCTAGTTCTCAGTAATAATGATAATCAGTTGTATTCTCGCTTTTGAGGGAACGGTTATCCACACATTGGTACTATAGGAGTACCCAGGTAAGACTACTAGCAGATTTGAGGGAGTAAGAGACCTTGAATGGAAAAGATAAGGATAAACCAGGAGAGGGAGATTTATCGATAAATGTTCGTGAAAAACATGTTCCAGCAGATGGGTTTATTTTTTAGAAGTTGACCAATAATATTGGATACTTGTCATAGTTTTAAAACGGTGCTGCCTGAAGTGTTCTAACAACAACAACAACAACATCTGTTTCCTGGAAGTGCTCTCATATTGTAGTTTCGCAGGAAATGCATTTTTAAGGCGAGGATGACGTAAGCTGACAGGCATTTCAGTCGGATCGATCAGTTTTTCCAGAGTTTCGAAAGACCCGTAGGTTTTAGCGTCTTAACACCTCCGTTAAATAAAATCTATTTGCCTACATATTAACATCATTTAGGTGTCGCGTCAGGGGTATCAGAATCTGCGATTGTTGTTTTTTCAACAAACTACATCCCACTTGTAAAAAAATAAAATAATAAGTTGAACAATTAGTTAAATAGTTATTGGCTATGCTACATATACACACACGCGCCCACACGCCCACAGACACGCACGCGAGCATTCAAGCGTTGGAGACGTGCACACTCGTGCACTCCATGCTGGGTTACTTTCACTTTTATGCGGTTTGATGCACTTGTCGCTGACACATGTCAGAGCCGCTCCTCTCAGATGTTACGAAATGAGACTGTCCTTCTGTGTCTGCGCGTGAAACGGGTTTAATTGCTCCCACAATTCAGCGATGTTTTTTTTGTTTGTTGTTGTTTTGTTTTGTCTGTTTGGGTCACCGTGTCAGCCCTTAACATTTAGGCTCGCAAGTTGCGTGTCACTCGGCAGTTAGGATCCGTGACCAGTTTCGTTTTGGGGGAGGGGTGGTTATTTGGGAGTGTGGGAGTTTAACCCTTTTTCTAATGTTGATATGAAGACGGCTGTGCTGTGCTGTGTTTTGTTTCAGCGTGATGTTGAGTCATACACAGTGTGTCCGAGTCTTTCAAGCAGCTGCCTACTTATTCGTTCTTGCCAGAACAATGACACCCTTTTCTCTCGGTCGTCATCCTTCATCTGTGAAAACTTTTGGAATAGTTCTGCGTATTGCCAACTGGCGGACAGCAGCGGCGGTTGGAACCCCGTTCAAACATTAATATCATCGCACATTCTACACTCTGTCGTCACGCATCCACACTTATTCATTCGCAGTTTTTCACGCTGGACGTCAGAGGATATTAACACAACAATGCCTTCCTCTCCCTTAGTAACAGTTGCCTATATGCTTATTGCCACGGTGATGGTTTCCAAGGTGTCAGGTGGGAGCTGCGTAATTGGGGTGGTAAATGGTAATGGGGTCGATTTGCATGCTTAACGCGGCCTTCCTTAAGTTGTGTGCTGTGGCCAGTCTTTTCTGTGGGTTCGCTAGTAAGCTTCGGTGTGTTTTGCCCTCAGTGACCACACTACCCGCCCCCCCCCCCCCAATGAGCCGGGAAAACGTAAACCCAGCAAATGCAAAAACGTTCTCACAACGTTACTGGAATGTTTTGTCAATATTGTAACGTTACCACAGCGTTGCAGCAACATTGTGAGAACACGTTTTTTTTTTTTTTGCTGGGTAGAATGTTTGCGCCCACAACCATTATTCTCTGGGCTGACATGTGACATACAGCTGTTGTCATGGTTACTTAATCTTTGATTTCCCAACTGAAACGGATTGCCTAATAGGTGATCACTTTTTTTTGGTAGTTTTTTATTTTTTTGGTTGTGAACGATGAAACGCCATTGGAGCTCTCCCCCTGCGACCTTCGCTGCCCCGCCGGGCTCCTGGTTCGGGGCGAGGCCTCACCGTTTTGTTGGGGGGGGGCATCTCCCTCCGTCTCCGTCTCAGCAGCCATGGACCCGTCCATCACGCTCTGGCAGTTCCTGCTGCACCTGCTGGAGGACCACAGCCACCGGCACCTCATTTCCTGGACGTCCAGCGACGGCGAGTTCAAGCTGCTGGATGCCGAGGAGGTGGCCAGACTGTGGGGGCTCCGCAAAAACAAGACCAACATGAACTACGACAAGCTCAGCCGGGCGCTCCGCTACTACTACGACAAGGTACCCCCCCGCCCCCCCCCCGCTCAGGAGCCTGGGAGGGGACTCGGCTCGCACCCTCCCGTAGGCGTGGCAGAAAGAAGGGGCCGTGTGTTGGTGCCCTTGGCTGAGCCTGGTAAATTTGCATATGTAGTGTTAAAGCTTATTTAGTGGTATAGAGGGGTGTTATATTCAGTCTTGGTAGTTATTCTGGGATGATGCATTTTCAGAGCAGCGTGATCAGGGCTCTTGTGAAACACTTAAAACCAGTTTGAATAAGGGGTTCCATCTTGTTGTAGAGTTATTACCATGGTCAATAGAGCCATTGTTAACCTTTTAACCTTCTGTATATTAATCAGTAATAATTACTGACAATGTTCCATTAGTCTTCTAGCTCTACTTTTCAGAATTGGGCCACTTTGTGAAAATGAAATTTTATTAATTTTCCCATTTATAAATTGGATAAATTATAAATTATCTATGTATTTATTATATGGCATAATGAACACTTAAAGTAAAAAAAAGGTACTTGCTTTGGGTATGTAAACTCATGAAAGATTTCTCCTTTGCTCAAATTGGTGGTAAGTACGTGACACGTTTTTTTTTGTGATACTTCCATCTAATTCACAAACCCCCTAATGTTTCCACAGAACATTATCAAGAAAGTGAGCGGCCAAAAGTTTGTGTACAAGTTCGTCACCTACCCCGACCCGACGGCCGTGGATGGGGTGCGGGTGGGGGAGGAGTCACAGCGGCAAGAGAGCCAATCGGCGGACGCCAACCTGGGCAAGCCCGCTGGGGGCGGGGCTCCGGCCAGCCTATCGAAGAGCCTGCAGGTGCAGCGCTCCTCCCCCAGCTGCGTCCAGCGCAGCTCCCGAAACGACTACATGAAGTCGGGGCTCTACTCCACCTTCACCATCCAGTCCCTGCAGACGCCCAAGGCCCAGAAGCCCATTAAGACCGAGCTCTCGCTGCCCCTGGACGGGCTCCCCAAAATGAGCAGCGCTGAGAAGGCTCTACCTGAGGTAGGAGTCCTACGCCTGTCCAACACCTCAGCGAGTTCACCTGGGGGCTTATTCCAGTATTCAAAAAAATGCAGCACTTCCTTTCCTCCACTACCACCTCTCCTCCATGCCTTGGAAACCGATCGTTGTGTCCCTCCCTCCCTCCAGTGTCCTAATATTGGAGGAGACGAGCGAATCGCACCGAACTGTATTGGGTTCAAGCGGCTTCGAACCTGTCTCCTCCCCTGCTCTCCTCCACATACCTCCGGGTAGGAGAGGAGTGGGTAGTGGGGGAGTGGAGGAAAGGAGGGGAGGAGGGAAGAGAAATGGGACACACCCCTGGTTTCAGCCTTAAAAGGATGCAATCATCGCCATAGATGCTTACCATAGATACTGAGCTACTGTATGTAATCAATACAAGGCCAACTATGGATACTTAAACTAATGTTTCAGCCTTAAATTATGCGAGTGCCATTGCCACGTACCATAGATACTTTGGTGCTGATCAATGCATGTATGTAATCAATGCATGGATCTATAGGCTAACCATAGAGACTTAATCTAATGTTTCATGAGCTGTATTAGGAAAGATATTGCTTGCTGGAACATGGTGACACGGAGACCTGCAGTACTCAGTTGCTTTTATATTAATGGACAAGCCATGGCTTTTCGGAGGAACGCTTGTAATAATGGATTTGTTTTTCACACTTGGCCTGCAGAAATAGCACTGTAATTAGCATAATGTTCGTAATGAATCTCTAGTCCCGTCTCAAAAGCTCCCCCCCACCCCCCCCCGCCCCCCACACACACCCTTTTGTCAAGATGAAGTTTAGGCAAACGTGGAGAAAACTTGCTGGAAGTGAGAGGCCCCATGTGATCTTATAATGAGAGCCAGATAAATCAAGTCTATTTCCGTTTGTGCGAAATGCGCCTGAGCTTTTGTTTTATGCCTGGTTCATTTCCCCCCTCCCCACCACCACTTCCCTCATTGCACTCCTTATTGAATCACTAATTGTACCACGCGCTTTTGTTGCCTCTATACCACACTTATGTCTGCTCTATGCCACACACTTATGTTGCCTCTATGCCACACACTTATGTTGCCTCTATGCCACACGCTTATGTCGCCTCTGTGCCACACGCTTATATTGCCTATGTGCCACACACTTATGTCACCTCTATGCCACACGCTTATGTCGCCTCTGTGCCACACGCTTATATTGCCTATGTGCCACACGCTTATATTGCCTATGTGCCACACACTTATTTCGCCTCTATGCCACACGCTTATGTTGCCTCTATGCTGCAAGCTTATATTGCCTCTGTGCCGCACACTTATGTCACCTCTATGCCACACGCTTATGTCACCTCTATGCCACACGCTTATGTCACCTCTATGCCACACGCTTATGTCGCCTCTATGCTGCAAGCTTATATTGCCTCTATGCTACGTGCTTACGTCTCTTCTATGCGACATGCTTATGTCACCTCTGTGTGGTGTGCTTATGTCGCCTCTATGTGACATCACACATGCATTGACTCCTGCAGCTGAAGTGCATTCGCCCAGCCGTTTCTGTGCTACGAAACTGCACGGTGTAGCACATGAGCACTAGCGCCAGTCCGAGCCCATCTCACCCCTGAGAGGGGGGACCCTACCGTGGACTCCGCCGTATCGGGCTAATGACGTACCCCCCCCCACACACCTGCTGACCCCCTAACGTGGCTCTCTCCCCTCTCCCTCAGATGCGCGTGTGCCCGGTGGAGGGGCGGAGCTCTCTGCTGGGGCGTGGCTGCATGGAGAACAGCCTGCAGGTGATCGTCACCCAGCCCTCGCCCTGCGCCACGCCCGCCCTCAGCCCCCAGACGCCCTCGGGCTCGGCCACAGGAAGCTCCGTGAGTTCCCCTTCGCGTCGCCGTGAAAAAGATGCTCCTCTCCCCCTCCCCCTCCTTCCCCCTCCTCCTCCTCCTCCTCCTTCTCCTCTATCCTCTGTCCCCTCTGCAGTAGGCTGGGTCCAGGGGTACTTAAATCTGACCCCCCAGGCTAGTCGTACTGCTGCTGGTTTCCATTCTTCCCCTCTAATCGAGGGCCTGATTTAAAACCCAGGTCGCCAGGTGAGTGAAGTCCCTGGCCAATCAGTGGCTTGTAATCAGTCGCTTAACTATCAGGTAAAAAAAGAAAACCAGCAGCACTACTGGCCTCGAGGATCACATTTGAGCATCTCTGGCCTAATCAGTATGCCAGTGGGACTTCATTAACCTCCATCAGCCTTGCTCTGCAGGTTACCGTAGTTTCCTCTAAAAGGAAGACACAAAGGCAGGTTTTGCACATGGGCAGAAGGGCAGACGCTCCTTATCAGAGCTCTCTGCTTACACTTCTTTGCATGTACTTGTTTGCTTAAAAATGTAGTCTTTTTGCAGAGGCTAACTGCTATATTGTTAGCTACATCTTGTTCAGCACAATAAAGCATTGTGTGTGTTAAATATATCCTACTCTGATGTTCATGGGTAGTACATTAGCTGGGCTAACTGCTATATTTTGTGAGCTCTCTCTTGTTCAGCACTATTAAACACTGTGTGGGAGTAATATATTTTGCTTTGATGTTCATGGGTGGTACTGTAGCTGGGCTAACTGCTATATTGTGAGCTGTCTGGTTCTGCACGTGCTGAAACCTTGTGTGCAAGTAATTTTCATGGGTACCACTGTAGCTAGGCTAACTGCTATATATTGTGAGCTCTCTCTTGTTCAGCACAATAAAACATTGTGGGAGTAATTTATTTTCTTTGATGTTCATGGGTAGTACTGTAGCTAGACTAACTGCTATATTGTGAGCTGTCTTGTTCAGAACCAACTAAAATATTGTGTGTGAGCATATATCCTATATTTCGTAGGGCGCTCAGGTACAGAAGGTCCCGAGCGCGGGAGACCCCCCTCAGATCTACCTGACCAGCGTGTCCGACCCCGGCTCCCTCACGCCCCTCATCCCGCTGGCGCCCGTGGCCAACCCGGGGGCGTCCGGCGACTGCGTGGTCTCCCCGTCCCAGAGCCACCAGGTGTTCGTGGTCATCAAGCCACCCGCGGCCAAGGAGCCCGGCCTGCCGTCGGAGGAGGAGCTGCTCGAGTTCGTGGGCCTGGAGAACAAGCGAGTGGAAGAGGTGTGTCGCATGCTTTTCAAGCCGCATGTTCTCCCTTTCCGCCATTTTGGAAAGCCCAGTCGAATGTTTAAGCCAGTGGTCTCCAATCCTGGTCTGACAGGGTCTGCTGGTTTTTGTTGTTACTCTGCATTTAATTATGAAAAAAAAAAAAAAAAAAAACTTTTATAGATGTCAGCACTGACCTTTGACCTCTCTGGCAGGTACCTGAGGCCACCATTGTGCCAGCGGGGGGTGAAGTTCCCCCCTCGGAGGAAATTCCTCCCCCCTGCGTTGAACCTGCCACCCAGCCCGTGGGGGAGGGGGAAGGGGACGGGAAAGACAAAGCAGAGCTACCAGGTAAACCGAAAATCTGCCTCAGAGCGATACGCTATCCTCCCAAGACCTGGCAATTCGTTTCTGTCCCCTGTGGGGGATATGAGTCTCTGGTTTCTTATTTATATTTTACTATGCTGACACCTACACTCAAGGGACATTCAGTAAAATAATTTTAAAAATATATTTTTGAAAATATTTTTGACTGCAACGTTTTTGTCATCCAAGACACTTATTATGTCAAGAAATCTATGCAGGGGCTTCAAGAGGCTGTGTAATGTGAATCAACTGTTGTAGGTATAATCTGGGGTAAAGTGTAGACTGTAGAAAAATATGAACGAAGTCACTGTCACGTCACCCACACTGACTGTCCATGGGCTTGGTGAAAAGTGTTTAGAAGCCTGGGAAATGTAGTTCGTGGGCGCCGCCATGTTGTACAAACTGGAGCCAGAGACTGCGCAGTAGGGAAAAGGGGGGGACCCTTATATGGGCATGGAGTCCGGTCGTCCACTAAGCGCGTGAGATACAGTGACGCAAACTGTCCCTGATTCATCCACAAAATATTACACTCTTGTCCAAATGACACCATGACTTGAGCAATCCGCACATGGGGAGACATTAGATGGAGAAAAATAAAACACCTACTGCGACTACATTTCCTGGTGGGGAAAAGAAATTGACTTTGTGTTTTGATCGCATTGGTGCCACTGATTGCACTGAAACGGGTGGCTGATCTATGCTGGAGCCTACTGCTACTGGCGCTAGTGAGCGACGTCTCTCAACAAAGACCAGGACGTGAGCTTTAAAAAACGCGGCCCGGTTTTGGCCGCTCAGTTGAAACGGGAGTCTTTGCTTATTTTGTGCCTCGTGGAAGGGCTGGTAACGCATTATTGACTTCAACGTAAAATTTACGTTTATGGGGGGGGAAAAATAAAATTTCTATGAGGTCTGAGATATGCTTTAATATCATCTTGGCCTTTAGTAGCCTGCCTGATTTGCCTGTAGGTTTCAGCACAGAACATCAGAACCATTTTACCAAGAGGACCGGGACTCAGTTGGCACATCCTGCTAAGCCAAGTCAAGTCACTTTCATTGAGAGCACATTTAAAAACAACTGCTGTCGACCGAAGTGCTGTACAATCTGACACTACGAAAAAAAAAAAACATAAAAGTTAAGAGACAACAAAAAGTCATAAACCCCATGAAATACATAGAAGTTAATCCAGACTGAACAGTCATGAAAAGTTGACATCACAGGTGTTCACATAGCGCAGAGGTGGCTGATTGGAGGAGGACGGTACAGCGTTATGCTAATCGGATTTAAAATGCGCTTTTATTTTTTCCCCCCTCTCCCGCAGAGAACTCCGTGACCCCAGCAGTCGCCCTTCCCGCCGCCACCACCCCGCAGGAAGCTCAGCCGCCAAAAGCCAAGAAGCCCAAAGTGCTGGAGCTGCCCTCGTCGCCCACCCTTCTACCCCCGGGCCTGTCGCTGGACAAGGCCAACGCCATGGTCAACAGCCTGCTGGCGCCGGGCAGCGCCACCAACACGCTGACGCCCACGGTCATCACCTCGCACGCGCTGGTGAGAGAGAGAGAGGGGTTTCCCGCTCAAACGCACCGACCGCGAGGAGCACTGCGGCACGCGCTCACCGTGGCCTTTCAGAGCTTCAGCACGCTGTGAGCTTTTCAGCACGCTGTGAGCTTTTCAGTGTGCTGTGAGCTGTTCAGCGCGCTGTGAGCTGTTCAGTGTGCTGTGAGCTGTTTGGTGTGCTGTGAGCTTTTCAGTGCGCTGTGAGCTTTTCAGTGTGCTGTGAGCTTTTCAGTGCGCTGTGAGCTTTTCAGTGCTACTGATTTTAATGTAAAGTGCACTGAGTTTCATTGCATACAAGTTGTGCTATATAAATAAAATCTGACTTGACTTCATCTCAGTCAGTGGCATAGAATAAACTTTACTTATACTTCAATGAATCTCCAGTATAAAATAATATACTTCAAGTGTACATCAGCATACTTTAAGTACAAAAAAACTGCCATTATACCTCTGTAACACCTTCTTATAAAATAGTATACTTGAAGTAAGTAATAAAGTCAAGTGCAGATATTTCTTCAGATATTTCCCAGCACAGTCAAATTAGAGGATACAGATCTCTCTCCAGACCAAAATCTATGGGCAAAGCAAGTCCTTGGAACATATCTGTATCTACAGCACAGCCCACTGCTGTGGTCCCAAGATGAATCTGAGTGCTTGCAGTGTGTATATCAGCTACAGCCTGCTGATGTGTGGGGCAACTTGAAGCTCACTGTTTTTGTCACTTTTGTCAACTTCTTTGTAAGGGACATGAACAGAAATGAATGAACAGTGACATTGTTTCTGGGCTCAAGGGATGGTTTTTGTTTTAATCTCGCGCTGTACATTCCCATCAGACCCCTGTCCTGCTGACGCCCAGCCCCCTCCCGTCCACCATCCACTTCTGGAGCACGCTCAGTCCCATCGCTCCCCGCAGCCCGGCCAAGCTCTCCTTCCAGGTACGGCACCGTCTGCTGCACTGCACTGCACTTCACACTTCACCCTGTGTGATCGGAGCCACAGCTCCCCCTGCTGCGCTGAAGTGGCATTGCAGCGGGAAGCCTAAGATCTTGGCTTTTCGCAGTCTGATTTATGTAAAGCTCTGAGTTTAAGCTTGAAAAATCTGGCGACAAGTCAATCTGTAGTCGGTAAATCGCTTTTGTATTTGCCGCAGACGTGTTGCGGATGTCTTTGTCTATCCGGTTCACTCAGGTAGAACATTGTGTCACATGCAAGTCTTTTTCATTAAGAAATTTCTGACATTCAGTCCATATTTTTTGGATTCTTATGAAAAGGGTGTTTTTATTTGTTCTTTTTTTCCCCCTTTCCCAGTTCCCCTCCAACGGAAGCAATCAGATCCATATCCCAGCTCTCAGCGTGGATGGGCTGTCCACTCCGGTCGTGTTGTCTCCTGGCCCACAGAAGCCCTAGGCCATGGCCTTCTTCATTCTCCCTGCCCCATGGGGGGGGGGGGAGGCGAAGGCGTGGGGGGGTGGGTGGGTTATGGTCACTTCCCAGCTCAGCCTAGGGACCGTCAGACAGGAAGTAGCCTAGGGACTGCCAGACAGGAAGTAGCCTAGGGACTGTCAGAGTAGACGGACGGGCGGCACGCGTCGCCGCTGGAGCGTTCGGAGCGGGGGGCGATGCGTCCAGTGCCGCCGTCTGAAAGGCCCGTGTGCCCGCTGGCACATTGTGCCCCCCCCCCCTGCTGGTGCCCACCTCCTGTGCCTGAGTGGTGGAAGAGGGGCACACCGGGGGCTTTTACGGCACTGCGTCCCACTGGCGGTCTTACCTGCTCTATGTCCTCTGCGGCATTTCTTATTATTTATTATTTCTTTTTTTCTTTTTTTTATATCTAAGCAGTAGATATGTAAATGCGTCCTTCTCTCTCTCTCTCTCTCTTTGTTATTGAAACTGCTGGGTTTTATCATCCTCCGGGGCTCTGATCGACCTTGAAAACGGTGTCTTTACCAGCTTTTTTCTGTTTTGTTTAAAAAAAAAAAAGTATATATATATATATATACATATATATTTTTGGAGGAGTATTAACATGGAATGCTTTTATTCTGACAGTTCTCGCCCATTCCATCGTTTCTGCCATTTTGTTTCTTTGATGGTATTCAGATGTCGAGCGGGGTGCGTTTGGAGTAACTCTGCGAGCCACGAGAGAGACGAAATTTACAGGTGAAATACGGACGACCGTGGCGATGCCATTCCGCACAGTGCACCCGTGTGCCCATTCCTTTTTCCCGAAAGTCACGTTTTCGAAACGCCACGCAGGACTAAAAGAACCTCGTCTCTTTCTCGGTCGTGACGTTCTGTTCCTGGGTAGTTACAGCATTTTTTTGCAATCACGCAATTTTTTTTTTTTTTTTTTACTTTCTTTTTTCTTTTTCTTTTTTGAACGATGTGGAAGGAGTCATGTTTTCCTGGAAACTGCCTAGCGGGGTGCGTTCTACAGCACGTGGATGTTTTTCGAAGCTGCAATGAAAGAATTGATAGTTTATTTTTTAAGGAAAACTACATGGGATCGCGTTCCGAAATTTGAATTTTTCCATTCTGCGTGTGTCCGGGTTTCATTCCAGTCTTTCTTTAATTATTCCTCGCTCGTATGACCGTGTGTTAAAGAAAGCACTTGGACAACAATGTGTGCTCATTTCCTGGATGGAGTTGGGTCTATGGAGTGTCCCGTACACGTGAAACTTTTCTAGTTTTATGTTTTTATGAATACTTAGAGGAGACCAAAGCCAGCTGTTTTGATGAAATCTTAAAACAATGTTTATTTTTAAAAGCTACACTGTTTGCTGTCATTCACGAAAAAAAGGGCTATAATACTCTTTATTCTTGTATTCTACCAAATGCTGAAATTTGAAAATCCAGAGTTTACTTGAGTAGTGCATTAGAGAAAAGAAATCTCTGGGTTCTGGGTTGTACTTTCATTGGATGTAAGCATAGAATGATATATATTGTTGAAACTATATTTTAGAAGAGGGTATTGTGTAAAAAAAAAAAAAAATATATATATATATATATATATATATATATATACACCCAAACAAACAAACAAAAAAAAAAACCTGACTGTACTGACTGAATTTACATAATTTGAATGTTTTAAAAAAATGTTAATTGTATATTTATGGTATCTCCACTGGATATGCAAATATTTGCAATGGCGGATAGTGGATGATAGCTATTTAATATTTTTCATTCACACAAGACATATAGTTGAATTGTTTGACTTGGTTGCAGTCCTAATATTGTGAAATTTGCAAATAATACCAATTATCATTATTATCTATGTTAAAAAAAAAAATTGTAATTGGTTGCTATTAGTAAAGAAATGCCTGTTGCTTTTTTAAAAACAAATATTTGTATATCCATGGAAGTACTGAATGAATATTTTCAGCGTTAAAAAATTATGCAGATTTTTCCAAGTATGTGAATTTAATTGTTTTTCTAAGCTTACATTCCTGGTTTGGGGCTTGCTAGATGCACTTGTTGTACAGAATCGGTTGCAGATACCACCGTGACAAATGCAATCGGTGTTCAGAGCTTCAGATACATGCCCCTCCGTTTAACATGGGTATTTAACACATGTTCTGAGCACTTGGTGATTGGTCCAGCATCTAATGTAATGACCTTTCCAAAATGTAAACTGGAGCAGAATAGCCTGTTGAAACACATGGATGTTGACGGTTTCTTAGTGTACAAATCCAAGGCAGCATTTCCTTCTAGGTGCGCGGCGATAATGTTTCAGAGTTTGTGTTTCACACTTTGAGCTGCCAATCTGCACATTGAGGACAGTGATGATTAATTGTTGCCGTTGTTACTTGGTCATGTGACTGTGTCTATGTGATTATGGAGAATATCTGAGTAATTGTAATTTTTTGGGCGGGGATTCCATTCAAAGTGCAAAGTTTTTACCTTAACTTTTTTTATTTATTTATTTTTTACACGAAATCCCCATTTTGTCATACCTGTAGCCGAATGAAACAGGAAAAGTGACACAGTTTTAATTTGCAAGCTAAGGCTATGGCCCTTGTGCTTTGATTGAATCACTGTCTTGCGATACATGTACTCAACGCAAGGTGACCACCAATCCAAAAGTAGTGTTTGACTGTTTGTATTACCCTGTCTGTGAACCCGCGCTGACACTGGTTACAGATGCACATCCAAAGAAATGTTTTGATCTTTATTAATCTTCAGCTGAAATGATGTCATTGCCTACGAAGCAGCACTTACAGAATTGTAG
Organism: Anguilla anguilla; assembly: GCF_013347855.1. Taxonomy (NCBI): domain Eukaryota; kingdom Metazoa; phylum Chordata; class Actinopteri; order Anguilliformes; family Anguillidae; genus Anguilla; species Anguilla anguilla. The sequence continues at coordinate 4,211,953 of NC_049211.1, forward strand.
ACAGTTTTGGCACTTCTGGTCATGTGACCATCCAGTCTTTTTTTTTTTTTTTTTTTCCCCCCCCCTCATCTTGCTCCTCTCACCTTATCTGGAGTATAAACATGGCCATACTGAGAGGAACCAGTGATTCATCGTATTGCACTTTACTCATCAAATCAACTCCATCGGATCTTTAAAGAAAGAGGAGTTGCCCTGGAGAGATTTCAGTCCAGGATTTGACCATCCCAGTTGGAATCGTTGTATGCCGTTAATACAACCATCATATGAATGCTAGCAGTAGTCCAGTTTAATTTAACCACACTTCGCTCCATGCATTTTGAAGCCTGTACACTCGAAAATGTCAATTTTGTTCTTATCATAAAAGTACAGATGCAAGAGGAGCTGGGTTTGCTCCAACGCTGAATATCCTGTCCATCGTATAAGGTGGAAGCATCCGTTATTAACCTAATGATCATTTCATTCTTGCACCAGCAAACTGTAAAATAAAGAACGGAAGGTTAAAAGAAAATCAATTTCTAAATCTGATATTTCTAAAGAGATTCTTGGAGTGTTCATTGACAGTGTTTTAAAATGACAACTAAATGGTTACTGGTGTAAGAATTCTCTCTTATATCCTGATCGCGTTCTGTTTAACTTGTTGGGAGTTTAGGGCAAATTCTTACTGTAAATTGCAAATGTGTTTTTCTTATGAGACTTTGCTGTTCTTAAATGTTAAGTTTACAAGCACACTAGTATTCTGATGTTAACCGACATATTCAAGTACTCCACGACGCAAGACATGCGAACACCATATTTAAATAACCTTAGCTGGAATAACCAGGTATCCTGGTTAATGACTAACCTGTGTAGGACATTGTTCAATTCATCAGAATAAGGGGTTATGTAAACCCCCTAATCGAGATAATACCTTCCTGGAAATGCTCTCGTCTTGAATGTTTCGTTTTAAAATGTTTATGAAAGCGTTGTTGAAAATATTGATGATACCAGTTATTTGAAGCAAGTTATTTTAAGTGCAAAAAATGGCACGGTGTAGCACAAAAGCAAAAGTCTTGCGAGTGTGAAGTTTGGTTCTACTTACTGTCAAGTATGAAGAAATACTAGTCGCCGTAATATTTCATGGTGTTTGTAAACGGCTCATTCAGAATATGACCCACCAGGGGAAGGACCATCTGGAATACTGTATGCATGTAAACATTGCCCGTTTCGTAAATAAATTGATTTGCAAGAAAAACTTTAATGCTACAACAGCCCGAAAATATATCTGTTGTTAAGTACCAAGGCCCTGTTAGCAAAGAAATGTAAAAGTTTCCTAACGGCATCAGACCAAATCGAAATCAGGTCTTGCAGATATTTATTTTTTATTTATTTATTTTTTGTTATTTTGCAGACCCTCGTGTGATTTTGACGAAGGAGGCTTAGGATCAGGTTGGATCCACACAAAAACTTCAAATGGTTAAAAAGGTTAAAGCAGCACCTAAAGATAGATGAAAGCAGTAGGGTCATATACTAAAGCCAAGTTGATGTCTGGACTCAAAGCCATAACATCATGTGTATATAACAAAAATATTTTAATAATCATTTTTAAAAAAGAAAACATTTATTGAAATGGCTGCACTTTTAAAACTGCTCCTGTCATTTTGGGCATTGTGAACTGCCGTGTCCATTCATATCAAGTAACATTGTGCTCACCTTCAGGATGTTTTCCCACCTTCTAATGAGGTGCCAGAGAATCTCAGGCTGTTCATGTGTGTTAACATAAGGCTTTTCACACACGCGCACACACACACACACACACACATTAATGTGCCCTTGGCCCCGATTGGCCGAAATATACCACATGGCAAATGTAACTGAGTCAGAGGAGACTGCATTTATGGTGAAGAGAAAACAGTGACATGCCATATTTGAGCCACTGAAAAGTAGTCTTACATTTTTATTTATGTTCCACGTATGCGGTTATCTCTGCAGGCCTTCTTGTTAAATGTACGTTTTTCCCCCACATTATTGGAGAGTTGCAGAAAAAAGAAATCTCATAATCCGACTATTATCAGATGTGATATATACTTTTACTTTTCATGGATCCCAAGACCATTGAAATACACAAGGCCATTGGAGGATAATGATAAATCTGCATTTTCAAGGTGATGATGACCTGTCAGTAGCATTGCTTTTATCTGACGTGCATGTCCTGCAAAGTATGTAAAGCGTCTGTTCACTGCTGAGCAGTCACCCGTAACTCGATCATTGATTGGTTGTGGAGCTTGATTGGTTGAGTTCAAAACGATTGAGGTTTTTCACACCGAAGTCCTTTGTTCATATGCAGGTACGGTTGCTTAAATGCTGTTGAGGGGCAACAAATTGAAATGGGAAAAATTATGTTTTTATTTTTAATTTAATTTTTTTTAAAGGTAGGGCCCTTACTATGGAAGATAGCTTTGGTGTCACATGACCTACGATAGCGAGCCTGCTCACTGTGACCTTTAAATTTAAAATTATTCTAGCCATTCACAAATGAAATCTGAATTCAGAAATCCTGTAATCCTTAAACTTAAATGTTTATATGTATGCTCGTGAAGTTGCTTTATTTTTCTCTCTGATAAAAGCCTTGCTTTGACACACGATGCATTGTTACCGCTGTTGTGCTTTGTGTAACAGGAGCATGTGACTCTTTCTGTTCCAGAGTTTGTAAAATGTCCTTTTTTTAGCACCTGATCTTTGATGTAAGTACTGTAAGTGTATTTTACATAGTTATTTATAAAATCCCTTCTCTAGTAGGAATGAGTAAAGATCTATTTTTAGCCTATAATTAGGCAGCCCTTCCTCATGCCTCGGAGGTCAGATAATTAACATTTGACACTTGCCATTAAATACTGGGTCTGAGATTGTGGCTTTGAACGGTGTACTGTATAATTTATTTCAAGGGAAAAGCTTCAGGAGTTTTTTTTGAAGTACACTAAAACAAAGCTATTGTGAGTAAGACTAAGATGCATGTTGTACAGTACAGCCAATATTGGGAGGAGAACAAGTATAGATTTATCTCTAGTTCTGGTTCTTAACCCCTGGATTTAAAAACGAGTAGCCCTTCAAATCAGCATTTTTCACTGTAATATTGCTGCAAACTCTCCTCTGTCCTCTACCCCCTTTATAAGCAGGTGACACTTCTTTAATGGCAAGCATTACTGTGTCCTCCTGTTTTCCATTATTTACATGCGCTCTGTTCTCTGTAATAGGCCCGAGCAGTGTTTTAACTGTAAAAGGAGTCTGGAACGGGATGTCACGTCATTATACCGTATTAACAGTTGACTGTTGTTGCTGCTTAAAGGTTAGCAGGTATTGCAGGCAAGCCAGGAACCCCGTATCCCAATTGGCGTCAATGCAATTTGGTCCTTTCAGCACTAGTGGCTGCTTTCTGTAAATACAGTACAATCAATTGTCAGGTTATACTGAAGCCCTTTTCAAGACTGTTAAAATACTTATATCACTATTGTAAGCCGCCATTCAAAAGATGAAACCAAAGCCTTAATGATTGGAGAATAATATTTTGTTGATGTTTGATTGTTTTTTTTGTCCTTGGGTGGAAAAAAGTGACGTTTTTCTTCATATATTTTTTAAATGTATAATTGTCCACTCACTCAACTTATTAGAGTATTTTAATTACATAAAAGGCCACAATTCAAAAGGAGTTGAGGACAGTAAACTAAGTATTGTCCACACAAGTAAAGTTATGATGTTGGCATTTTTCAAAAATACTGTTTGAAAGAATCGGAATTAAAAATGTGTACATTTATTTTTAATATATGCAAAATTTTAAAAACTCTGTAGTGGTTTAATTGTAAACACAGGAATTTGACTTCTACCTAAAGTTAGATGGAGGGTTGCTGTGTTAAAAATGGTAGATGAAAATCTTTTTTTTATGTTAAATAATTTAGACTTTAATGACCCTGCACAACTAGTAAGACCACACTGAAACACTTCTGTTGACAGACCATTGTACATGAACAGCTGGACAAAAGTGGCCTCAAAAAAAAAAAATTTTAAAAACTGTTCACTGTTCTTCAAGGTGGCAAGATTGGTCATACAATTATGGTTTGTTATACAGATCTATCCTTGGGTCTCCCAATTTGTATTCCAGTGTCTGTTTTGGTTTTAGACAGAATGAATTATAATTGTAAACATATAGCTTACTCATGTAAATGAACCATATCAATATTTAAGGTCCTGATCACATGACAGTTGCTATGTTTTTTAATCTTTTTTTTGGGTGGGGGGGGGATCTTGGCTCATTGAATTATTACATGCTAAATTACATTTTCACGGTCTCTACATTCAGTAGCAAATACCACAGCAATGGTAAACGACTCTAATGGAGGACTTGTAGAAGCACCATTGTATAGATCACCAGCTAAGATTTTTGGAAACAAGAAAATACACTTAAATTTGTTTGTTTAAAAGCTTTCCTTCCTACACAGAGAGCTTGTGTTGATACTAACTTTGATTGTTTGTGGTCTAACAGCCAGCACAACGTGTTGTTTCAGCATGTAAGTCTTGTATATACTGATGCGGTATTTTCCCTGTGTACTGTTGAGCACATTAGCAGTAGAATAACGTAGAGTGAAGCTTATCATTATGGACCCGGGCCAAATCTAAATGGACGCTTTATATGATTTTTATTTGTATTTGTTTTTTATTTTTAGACTGGCCTCATTCACCAAACACTGGATTTGCTTTCTAACATTCCATTATAGTCACCGGAGGTGGAATGCATAATGAATCATTCTTTTGGGATATCACACATTTGAAATTTCAATTAGTTTATGTCTATTATTACACAGAAGGCTTTGGTCAGACACCTCATGTCAAAATAACTGAATTATGAGCTATAGTATCTGTTTTTTCTTTTTGTAAGTACATGCATATTCTTCACACAAAACGCGCTGAATCTAAGGAGACTGACTGATTTTTTCTTCTTCTTCTTAGGCTTTATATTATGTAATAGAATCTATATTGTATGGCTTTGTATATTAAGAATGTATTTTTTCTGTGTGTGGAGAAACTTGATGTAAACGTCTGTGCAAATATGTCCAATAATTCTGGCTTCAATGAGTAAAATGACAGTTTGATTAAACATTATTTTCTGTTGCATAACTTTGCAGATGTGCATACGGTCTCCTCCCTTTCCCAGTCGTACCATGACCTCTGGGGATTTATTTACAAAAGGGAGGGGTCGCTTTTATTTTTTAATGATTTCTCAATATATTGTACCTACTGAAAAAGAGACAAAACTATTTTTAATCTGCACTGTCTACTTTGTTTATATATGTTAAAAACATGAATATTGTTTTCTAAAAAAAAAGAAAATATATATATAAAAAAAACTGGAACTGACATTAAAAAAAAATTAAATAAAATCCTATTTTGTTCTTTAAAATTGCTCTGATGTTGTTTCCTTATTAGTGTAGTTCTGGGGAAAGTTTGTAAAAAAAAAAAAATTTAAAAAAGAAAAGAAAGCAAGACGTTGTCATGGCAACTCGTGGTTATGTTCACTGCTGTGAGGTGGTTAAATGTTACAATTGCAAATGCAGGCTGGTGAAAGGGTAAGGAAGCATTGATTTCTGTGTCCATGGCCTAAAGGTCTTGCTGCGCACTGACCTGGTCCCTATAAATAGTGGTGGGGACCTGCCGCGCGTCCGAGCATTGCTTCTCATTCAGACCCAGATTTCACCATGGTACTGAGTGTGATTAGGCCAATCTGGAGAAAGACGCGTGTTTAGTATCTCGATGTTAAAAGTGGCCGTCATATAATAATCCATTGCAGTTTTGCATATTATTAACCACTGCCGCAACACAGAGTCTGGGGCCAACTAAGTAATTGAGAAAATCACCACCTCAGTTTGTTTGTTGATAGAAAGCTAGGCTTCCCACTTAATCCTCCCGAAATTAGATGCTGTCAAGTGAGATTCCGTTCTGTTTCTGTACTGTATCGAAGAGAGAGGGGTAAATGTGTGTGTCAACTGAGACTTCATTATATTTTTGTTTGTTTATGTGTGTGTGTGTGTGTGAGAGATAAAGAGAAAGAGTGAGTGAGTGTGAGAGAGAGGAGAGAGAAGAAAAAACATCTGCATGGATAGGGTATATACAATATGTATGAGCTTGCTGTTGTCTTTGCAAATCTACCCGGGGTAGGTGTGTTTTGGTTACTAAATTTGAGGACTCTCTAAATCTCATGCACTTGAAAAATTGCAGCAGTTGTCCTCCAAGTGTTCCTGTAGGCATTATGTGTCCTGCGATTGTTAGGCCATCAGCACAGACATGGCCAATTATGCAATTAGGGACCAATTGTGGAGTGTGCATTTGATTTAAAAAAATTGATAAAATTACACTTACAGATAATTATGGAGGAAGTGAAATGTGGACACAGAAACTTTGACTGATGGGAGTAAACCAATATCCCGCTGGTCATGGATGTATGCAGACAGATTTTATTTGTTTTTCACAATTTGCAACTGATCTTTAAAAGCAGAGGAGAAGAGAAGATTGCAGTGGACTGCCACTTAAAGATGCATAAATGCGGGAAGAAAAAAAACAACCAGCAATTTGTGCCAGACACAGGCGAGGGGAGAATCGGCTGTCAAAAAGCATAAGAGCAGTGAGGTGCAGCGCGGTTTCATTCACGATTTATTTATAATGGAGACACTGCACAAAACGGCACAGCAAACTGCCAATATATTAAGACATTCAACGAGGTAACAGGAAACGCTCACAGGATATTACTGCCTTAATCAACTGAAAAGGAAAACAATTTTCAGCCAACTAGCTGAAAGGCTTTTGTTTACCCTCAGCAAATTTGTTGTGTGGATATGGAACGGCCCTCACTCGATTCTGCGCCAGACTTGAGCAGCGATGTTGCTCTGGGCTACAATTACGAACAACGTGCTGAGGAATATTGCTTCCGCATATTGGTGGATCAATGGAGTACAGTTGTGGGGGGGGGGGGGGGGGATAAAAATATTTTTACGTTTATCCAGGAAGACCAAATCTAGCTTGTCAGTTGTTACTGACAAACTCTAGTGTGTTTCTTTTGCACCTCTGCACCTTGAACTAATGCACTTGTTGTACGTCGCTCTGGATAAGAGCGTCTGCTTAATGCCTGTAAATGTAATGTTACAAATTCACTTTTCTGTTTTGTTTTTCTTTACCTGAGGTTTCTCATTTTAAAACCAACACTTCCAACCTCCTCCAAGAAACAGTTTTTATGTATTCTTTTACTTCATTGTTGCTGTGTCTAATATGCTATAAAAAGCCATTATTTTTAACACATGATAAGTGTCAACTAATTAACCTTGCCTCCTCATTCTGCTCATGCACCTGATTAATTTAAATTATTAAATGTTTAACAGATTATCTCCATGCAAGAACTCTACTGTATGTAATATTGTAATATTTAGAATTACTAACAAAGACTGCACCCACCCTCTAGTGGTGGAGACCTGGAATCTGTGCATGATATTTAAAGAGGTGGAAACATGCTGAATTCGTAGGTATTGGTTTCATTTCAATTTTGGGCGAGGCACACTGCTAGACCACCTAGTCTCGCATAGTGAAATGTCAAGTCTCAAGCCTACGAACAGTTAATTCACATGAAAATATTGGGGGTGAAATGTCCCCCTGTCTGTCCGCAAACCTACGCGTATGGCGGAAAATGCTAAAATAAATAAATAAATAAACGTCCATCTACATCCGCTGATTAATAACAGGTTAGCTAAAATTTTCTTCAAGATGAACTTAGGAGCTTAATGGAGAAATGACGAGGCGATTTGTTTATTGTGGACAGATGAGCGGTTGATGATGCTTGGAGACCGGAGGGCCCGGGGTGTCTGGGTTGTCTGCGCCGGCCGTTTGTGTGGGGACTATAGCAGGTGGCACCGTAGCAACCGCGGTAATGGATCACGGAGACGCCAAACGCTTCATTTCCCCGAATTGATTGGCCTTTCAGCGCGTTGCTGTTTAATTAGACATGCTATTCACCCGGAGCGCCGCTCGAGACGCGTGCTGCCGCCCTCCCTCAGCGAGATGCACCACCCGTAGCGTCTTTGGTTTGGTTTGGTTTGTTTTGTTTTTGCCGCTGCGGTCAAATCCTGCGTTCCTCTCGCACGCGTTTGACCAGGAAGTCAAACACGTTCATACGGCGGCTGGAATGGTTACCCACGTCGTCGCAGCGTTTGTAGTCTTGTGCATCAGGATTCTATTTACTAAAAATGTTCTCCTTGTTTGTTTATTAATTCACCCAGTCTCTCCTGGCTGTCCTCTAACTGGCCACAAGGTGAATATGAATATCAATGAGGAACAGCGTTAGGATTACATCATGCACCTTAACCTGTGCCTATAAACCGCAACATAACGCCATACACTGGGATTATTAAAATCATATTTAAAAAATGAAACTCGAATGTAGATGAATGTAATAGTCATAATATAAAATGGCGCTCTCTCCTCTGTCTCCTCTATAGCTTTTAATTGGGCCTTTTTGACTTAATCAGCACCTGACCTGCCCCCAGGGATTTGCCCCCAAATACTCCCAAGGTCTCCCTGTGGCTCACTGCATCTCCACGGCAACACGCAGGAAGAGAGCCTGCAATTAATGTTTTAGGTTTATCATAATTCCTCCATGCACTGTATACATTGCCAAAAAAAAATTAAAACGTAAAATTAAAACTTGTCACTTGAACAAGATACTCATAATTCATTTACTAAACATTTGCAATTATAAATTTAAGATTTAAACTGAACAATATTTTCTACATGAAAAGGTATTGATCTTGGTTGTTGAAAAATCCATTACAGGCTATTTATAATTTGGCATAATGTCTAGCATGCTCATACTTGAGGACTGGTGTAGAATTTACAGGCATACATAATGTTAGGCCATTAAAAATAACTGCAGCTGGGATCTTATTGGAAGATATGAAGTGGTACTGTTCTAAGTGCATGGATGTTTTCTAATTATAATCATACAAATGAATGACAGACTATGATGCCAATATCATAAGGCTGCATGCACACTTGTGAAATGATTATATTTCAATACTGGTCCTTTGCATATGAATCACTTTTCATTTTCTTCATAAAGAAAAAGATCATTTGAAATCAGTGCATCACAAATAATGTCAAAATTGCCATAAGCTTGGTTGGTTAGGCTTGGAAAGTGCAGATTACATTGGTCACATTCTGTCCATTGATTTACTATCAGTAAGCTACACAAAAAAATTAATAATTTTAATTCTAGACGCATGCATACAAATGACCTCAAGGCTATCAATAAGTACTAGTGAATTCAATTACAAAATTAGGTAGACCTTGCGACGCATTCTGGAAACATTCTAAAGCATAATAATGATTATTAGGAAGTAATATAGTAGCTGATGACAGTAGACCGTGAGGAGATGTTAAGAAAAAAAAAAAAAAAAAACCCCACACCACACTTTGCCCATTACATGCAAACATAAGCATTTCAGCCATCCATCATTCTCAAGTCCATATTGAATTGCAATTACCTGTTCTATCGATGCCCTGCCCTAATTGGGTGGTGCACTGGGGGCCCCAGTGGCCAGACAGCCATTAGAGTAACGCCTGTGCTCGACCATGCGCTCAGAGGCTGAGTCAGTCAGTGCCCGATACGCAGATTACATCAGCCTCCGAAATGTACTCACAACCACTCAGATGTCCTCACAACCACTCAGATGTCCTCACGTTACGTTATGAAGGCAAATGATGTCAGTCCTATCTAAAAAAATAAAAAAATAAAAAAATTATGACTTCATATGAAAGAGTTATTTCACTTGATTTTAATCAAGAGACGTAATATTTTACCCCCCTACAGTATTCTGCTTCAAGACAACAGGAATGAACCGTTACTACGTGAAGCAATAGCGGTACACTTTACATACTGCATATATACGTATATATAAAACACACAGAATATTTGAGTAAACTTTCTGTGAGTCAGGCTACAGTTTGAGTGGCTGTGGGGCTGCTTTTAACGCGCAACTTCTCTGTGACTGAGGTTCCTGTTTAAGAGGAAGGGAGGGGGGAGGTATATCCTGGAACACCGTGGCACTTTACCGGCCTGATGATGATTCAGCGCTGTGACCCAACACCGGATCAATGGATCCCATCGACCGTAAACAGTAACGATTTCAACAACGCTGCCGAGCTACGACGCAAACTCCCTTCCTCATTATTTGTGAGAAAAACACATCTTCCGTGCCCGTAATAGGACAACACGATGATATGGTATTTAGGAAATACTTGCTTTCGAAAATGACCTTTGAGTATATTTATAAGAAGAGAAAGGGGGGGGGGGGGGGAATCACAGCTTCTTGTGAGTTCATTACCAATGAAAACAGTTTGCCATTGCACCCACAATGAAGGTCAAAGCAAACTGGATAATATTTATTACGAGCACATGGTTTGGTTGTGTTCCACTAGCTTGGGAGCACCAGACTCGAATGCTTTTGCGTCATTTAACGCAGAAACGCGCTGGAATATTGCCTGCTAACATGTCCCGCCATACCGCTATGGACCTGTTGGCTGTGGGTGTTACCGTGCCAACAGCAACGTGACTCCTCCCCCCCCCCCCCCCCCCAAGCGAGAGACCAAGCCCGGACAAGTACAGTGAAGCCCCATGCACAAACCCGGGAGAATTAACATTTGCCTGCCTAATCCAGCTTAATCCCGGATTTTTCGTGGGACGTGATTGTTTTTCCGTCTAGGCGTGGCAGAACGCCTCGATAGGCGCACGAATCCCACGCATTAAACTGCCAAAAATACGCACGGGGGGGCACTTAAACTCACAAATACATGTCACTTTTTTTTCTTTTTTCGGCGCTGTCGCGTCCGCAAGTTCTACCCCTCGGTCTCGGGGGCGAGCAGCAGCGATTTTTGGACGGCTCGTTCTCAACATCTGCCGCTGTTCCGGCAGAGCAGCCTCCCCTCCCTCCACTGCAGTCCCACGGCAACATAATGTTTCCCGCTCATGGAGAACCTGCCATGTCCCAACCATAAAGCTCAAGGTTACACACTGCAGTTATGTGCACCGACTCAGGAGGCTTTGCCCAATTGCCTTTTCGCTAACCTTTACTCTAATTGGCCTGCACGGACCGTGGAAAGTTACAATTATTAAAATAGCTGTGGAAAATCTGACTACATCATGTGCATACATGTAAATGGACTAAATGGACTGCGTTTATATAGCGCTTTTGTCCAAAGCGTTTTACAATTGATGCCTCTCATTCACCCATTCACACTCACACTCACACTCACACTCTCACACACACACTCTCACACACACACACACACACACACACACACACACACACACACAAACGGTGAAAGGCTGCCATGCAAGGTACCAATCAGCTCGTTGGGAGCAATTAGGGGTTAGGTGTCCTGCTCAGGGATACTTCGACACGCCCAGGGCGGGGGAACGAACCGACAACCCTATGACTGCCAGACAACCATTCTTACCCCCTGAGCTATGTCGCCCTTTCTATGTGTCAACATATTGCTTGTCGGTACTGTGCTACAGTTCGACTGCCGAGAAATCGGTTTGTCTCAAAATATGACCCACCCATTTTATATTTGTTGCCGCAGTTCAGGGGGCAAATTCATCTGAGTGTTCTATTACAGTCGCCTGTGTGTCACCAGTGCCGAGCCTGCCATACCCCCAATACGACACGTTCAGTATACACACTTACGATTGTTTCACTACAGTGTCAGTGTCCTCAGGTTAATCAAGCTAGATACACTCACCATGCGTATGTCATGTGATTGGTCTTTACTGTTCTGCCATTTTTCCCTTACCCAGATTGACTCACAAGTGTAAAGTTCAGGCATCAAAGTCAATTAATTCCCCACATAAGCAGTATAGACCGAGGAGAGAAAGGCAGTGCACGAACTTGTCAACTACCCTACTGAACAAAAAAACGAAATCGTACAGACTAGAGCAAAACTACTCTTGAGCATTGAATGAACAGTAGCAAGGAACTACGGGTTCTGAAACAAGTTGCACCTAATCAGGGGCCTGTATGACGAAACAGGATTGCTGAGTAACTCAGGATCAGCTGGATAACTGCTCTGTATAAAAAAAAAACCTGGAACAGCTGTTTTTACTTCAGTCCATGTTCCAGATCTGGGAGGGTTCCGGGTTTTACAGATAACTCAGTAAGCTTGCTTTTTGATACACTGTAGGGCCCTGGCGTTAGGACCTGGGTGTGTCTTTGTGCATTGGTGAGGGGAAATGACATGTTTTGTTTTGTCAGAGATTAGAATTACTAGGTTCTGTCAGACCTTCATCTCAAAAGTAACTTCTCTTATAGTAAGCAACAATGAGGACCACAATGGAAATGTCTTATGACTTTTTTGTGTTATGCTTGATGTTTTTTAATTGTGCATGTACATTGGTGTTTGCAACCATGTAATTGTCCTTTTAAAGTGAATCGTCAAATAAACTAAACTAAACTAAGTCAATATAACACTCTTTGTTTATATTTATTACTTTTGCTTATGGCAGTATGGCTATCCCTGAACCCCAGCAGATCAGGAAGGAGTCTGAATACTAGTCCCAACCACATAAAAAATAAAGAATAAATTCACTTTATAAGTTATGATGCATCAAATGACTCTTTATGCAATAAAGGCCCCTTCAATACACCATAAGCAAAGAGAACTAAAATTGAGGGTCCCCCCCCCCTCCCTCCCTTTCCCTTTAGAACTTACAATCCTTTATTTTCTATTGAACAGCAAATAAAAGAAATTGTGTGGATGGGAGGAAGGTCTTGAGCACTTAACTGTAATAAAATAAACAAAACCAATAGTAAAGCCTGCAGGGCAAGTGGCATAGACACTTGCAATGATTAGAAAAGTCTAGATTTGCTTGTCGCCATAGCACAGGAAACCCAAAATAGGTCCAGTTTTTTTAAATACAACACCTCAAAAATAGCCAGGCTTCCAAATTCTTTTTACAGAATATCCTCCATAGGTATGACAAGTGAAGCAATGAAAACTGCAACAGGAAAGCTGCAGACTGGCCAAGTTCCCAGCTAAAATACTGCAGCTGACATATCTTGCGTAGAAAGGACAGGAGCAGAAATCAACCTGACTGTGCCATTTCCTGCCTCTTTTAATGCCAACAGGAAGGGCGTCCTCATTGGACAAGAGAAAATGCACCACAGCTGCTCTCATTGACCAATTAACTGCCTGGCTCCAAGACACTGATCAGCAGCTGATCCACATAGAGAACTATAATCAAGTGTTGAGTCAAAGGAAGCTCGAATTGAGTGAGTTACAAAATTGAGACTACGAAATCGAGAAGAAATAATCGAACTAGGCAAAAAAGAAAACATATATTGAAGGAAACCAGCAAGCGCTAGGGTAGGTGAAAACTACAAACTTTTGCGGTAATATACAACAGCTTACCTGAAATGACTGCCTAATTACATGCTAACACCTATGTAAATGCAACACTATGCGATGCTATGATATAAGAATTGACTTTTTAAAAGCAATCCATAGGTTTTAAAACTATATTGAATGAAAGTTTGCATCTGCAAGATAAGAAGACTCTGTCACATGTGAAGAATTACTGCCACAACAATCCTATCAAACATTTTGGCTTTAATATTATTTTCCAGACAAGCAATAACTTTGTGAAAATCAACTAAGCCTAAATAAGTGTCAGCAAAATGACAAAGAGAAATGAAGTTAAAAGGCTGTGGAAGTTGACAGGGTTGAAAATAGAGTATTTAATTTACTCTAATCCTAATCTTTGCAATCCATTCATTTTGATTTTTGTTTTAAACATTGCTTGCTGATGCATGGTCTCCCTTTATACAAACCGAGAACAGCAGCTGTCTTTTAGGAAATCACTAAATAAAATCTAGCTGTTCTGAATAAATCTGTAAATTCTTCTGTGTGAGTGTTTCAAAACAAATAAATAAAAACAGTGATAATGACAGTTGGTAACTTATTTTTTTTCTTATTTATTTAGCACTTTTTATACAAGTCTGGAACACAATGTATTTTATAGAAGTAAGAAAATGAAATAAAGCTGGGATACACAATATATCATTTATGGTAACTAACTATTAATCCCTGCCATTAAACTTCAGATTTGGCTGTAAGAGAAATCTCACACCATATTATTTTCTTCATCATTTCTCGGTTCTTCTCCCACTTGGAGCACTTTCTGCAGTCAAACAGAGAGCGCAGTCGGAGAGGGTTAAAAATCACAATCATAAAGTGGCTTATTATTATTCTTCTGTTCCGGTAACGAGGCTGCAGACGCCCCGTTGAGATGTAAGTGGGAGGTCAGGAGCGGGCTTTTAAAGTGATGTATTCACTGGGCCTGTAACTACCTGTTCACCAAAAGTGATGGACGTCATCGTGGCTTTAGACAAGGTGATGCTTGCTTTTTACCTGAAACTGCAGAGGTTCCCGAGTGTTATCAATACTCTTACGTGCAATGGTAAATGGACTGCATTTATATAGCGCTTTTATCCAGAGCGCTTTTACAACTGATGCCTCTCATTCACCGGAGCAGTTAGGGGTTAGGTGTCTTGCTCAGGGACACTTCGACACGCCCAGGGCGGGGTTCGAACCGGCAACCCTCCGACTGCCAGGCAACCGCTCTTACCTCCTGAGCTATGTCGCAATATTCACCTATTTATTTATTTATTTATTTATAAATAAACAATGACCTGACATAAGCTTAACTACTTTACCGTTGTTTCAATAGTCTATAATTCTCAAGACACAATGCGACACAATGCGACATATAGTTTGTTGGGAAGTTTGAGCTTCTTTTTTTTCCCCCCTCTCTCTCTCCCCCCTGCCAACACATGAAGGTTTTCACTTTTTTCCCCCACTCAAGTTCACTCGAGTACAGTATTCACAGACTTGCCCTATATACGGAATCTATGCCTCAACTTTCTCAAAAAAATAAAATAAAATAAAATAAAAAAATTCACTGAAGTTGCGTTTGATGGTGCGCTTGAATTCAGCGAAATTGGCAGCAGCGCATGTTCTCCCTGCTGAACAAACTCCTCTGAAATGAAATTCATAGCACAGAAAAGCAGAGATTCAGAAATAGCAACAAAAGAGGAAGATAGAAGTCACCTGTGTTTGCAGTTT
The DNA here is from genome assembly GCF_013347855.1 of Anguilla anguilla. Lineage (NCBI taxonomy): Eukaryota > Metazoa > Chordata > Actinopteri > Anguilliformes > Anguillidae > Anguilla > Anguilla anguilla. The sequence continues at coordinate 4,227,139 of NC_049211.1, forward strand.
TTTTCAGTGTACCTAGGGGGATAGCCAAGCGCTCTCTTCAATTCAAATTATGCGCTGGATCCGTACATCGCGCTGTACATCATTTGCTAACGCTTGCCAATTTTAAAATGAGCACTGCGTCTTTAACCGACTCCTAATGCTTTTACACCTGTTTCATGTCCTACTCATTTGCCATTGTGAGGCCCACGAAATGTGAGATGGATTAAATCTTCAGATAATCAGACTACTGAACAAATAGCTCCAGCATTACTTCCATATGGAGTTATATTACTGCCCATATGTGGGAAATACATAAAATTCACGAATATGTAATATTTATATTATATATATATATATGTGTGTGTGTGTGTGTGTCCGTCCATGTGTCTGTGTATGTGTGCATGTGTGTTTGTAAAAATATGTCATAATTAGCAAATATGTAATGGCAAATGGAACTGGATTTGCAAGTGCTTGTTTTTAGTTTTTTTTTTTAATTGAAATTGGATTGAACTGAATGTACAGTAGCAGAACATTGCAGATATGGTGGAAGAAAAGTCTTTTTTTATGCATATGGCAGCTTTTATACTACATTCAATCACATACTTTAACTCACTGCAATATCTAGCCCCACACCACCAGCCTAGTGGAGCAAACACTTCTCTCCCAAAACATGCCCATGAGACAACCTCTGAAGAATGTTCCAAAATGTACCAAGCACGGAATGCAAGGAGTGTTCAAACATAACAGAAGGTTCAGCAACACTTTACAATAAGGTCACGTGAATTGGCATGAACTAATGTAGGTGTTAACATGAATTAATGATGTACCAATATGTTAATTCAGCATAACATCTAGTTAGTAGTTAACAAATGCATTAATGTATCAGTTACATGATTATTTATACATTATCAAAACATAAACTTATTATTAGCTATACATTAACACATGGGCTACACGAACAATTTTTTAAAATCCCAATATGAACTGGAATTAACTAATGCAGTTGTTAACATTAATCAATGATGTAGAAATACATTAGCAAAGCTGTACTAGATTAACTTCTTAGCAGTTAGGAGTTGACAACTACATTATTTAATGCCAGTTCACGTGCCCTTATTGTAAAGCGTCACCGAGCGTTCTGCTTATTGAATACTGTAAGGCCCTGTGTCTTCACCGTGCGAGGCTTGAAAATACATACGGAGACTGCGTCACATGTGAGAAAACCGGCGCATTTAACACACCGAGCGTTTTTGGTGAGGCTGGCCGGAACAATGGGACTCACTCTGTCAACATCATCACTACAACTGCTTTGTAGGGTTTAAATTAAGGTGGAGCGGTGTGGCCCTGGTCTCAGATTAAATCATTTTCTCCATAGGCAGTCAAAATGACACTTCTGGTGGGGATTGGAAATCATGGAGCTCTTCATCTTTTTCAGTAAATGAATTCAAACCAGCGGCCGATTCATTATTTTAGCAGCAATAAGCATCTGCAGCACCGAGTGTGTCAGTTTGTTTATTTAACACAGCCACTGGCATGTTTTTTTAAACAAAGTACACAAGATTATTACAATTATTATTACTATTAGCATTATTGTTGTTGTTCTTGTCATTGAATTGTAAAGATAATATATTTTTTGATGTAGCTGGCATATGTGCTGCCGACTGTACACGAATGCTTGCGCCAAGGTATTACGTAGGTCCAAGTTATCAGCAAGAAATGATGACTCGAGTCACCCGAGACAACTATGACAATAAGAAGTCCAGAGCATTAAATCATCCCGCTACTGCTGCATGTGTGGTAAGTGTTAGCATAGAACCCAAACTGGACCATTACATCATTCTATGAAGAGAGAACGACCGCCTCCTCGATTTCATTGGAGGAGCCACGTGGCCTAACAATATTATTGGTTAATGACAATGTATCTCGCGGATGTAAGAGGCGTGTACTTCAGGGCGCGTACGGTCCTTCAAATACAGTGAAAGACAGAAGGAGACAGGCTATTATGCGCCGATGCGAGGGAGATGTTTGAGGCGGTTGAACGGCGAACACATGCGGAGTGAAAGAGAAGAAATTAGCTTTTAAATAGCGAAAACCGTTTAATTTGAAAAAAATACGTTGCAGTGAGCGAACGTTATGTTCGTTTTGGCAAGATTATTTTCAGGGATACGTTGAAAATTACAGTGAGTGCAACGCAAGTGCATCTTCTCAACTGGAGTCCGCCTGATATTGCTGGAGGTAAGGGCGTTACTTTACGCGGCTCACTGATTCCAGTTCGCGCTGACCTTTTTCCGTGTTAGTGTATTTAAAGTTAGATGTAAAGACACCCACAAGTTTTCCGCATTTTTATTGACCGGCTGGCGTGGTGGGTACGATCTCTGTCCAAATCCGTGCGTGTGTGGAGGGTGGATGGGTGGGGGAGTGTATATATGTGGGTATGATGATGTGTGCCCGGACATAAGGTTAATGTGCTGGCACAAGTTTACAGGGTTTTTATTTATTTATTTTTTACTTTTGTTGGATTAATAAGCTATATTAGGAAATTCTGTTTTAACAGTCCTACAATTCAAGTTAAATTGGACTGATGTATCTAATCGCCATCCACATCTTTTTCAAATAGGCTGTATAATAATATAATTTAGGTAGTAGATGGAATTGGGAAAACAGCAGACTTGCAGGTGAGAGGAATTTAAGTCCTTTCCCAACTGAAATCTTTCCCTTGTTGTCCATGTACTGCACATAATTTAAAAAACCAAATTACTTGAGATATGATGTAGAAAATCCAAGACACTGGAAGAATAAACATTGTCAGGTGACTGAAAAAATGTACTTAAGTGCACAGTCCATAAAAGCATCTGACAAATATTTTAAAAAAGGAAATAAATGGTGGATAAAATATTGCATGGTCAAGTCCCAAAAACTTTTTTCACACAACAGTTCTGTTCTGTTGTTATGCTATATTAGGCAACATTCACAAATGCATGCTTCCAAATTGAAAGAAAATCATTAATAATGTATAACCTTTGCCATGTTTTATTCATATCTAACTACACAGGGTTGTCTGATCTCATTGTGTAAGAATCTGCCTGAACAGCTGCTCCAGGATGCATTTATTTAAAAAATTTAAAAAATATATATTTTTTTATATTTCAATGGTAATTTTCAAAGCGGCTCAGATAACTGCATTTATCTTTTTTTTTTTTTTTTTTTGCTACTTCATACATGGCTTTGTCTTCCTATACTTCACACTTCTGTAACATGGCAACATATTGCTTGACTGTGTGTTGAAGACAGGACCATGTAAACAGATGGGATTCTTTCTTAGTGAACTGTGCCCACTCACTTGGAACGCTGAATGCATTCAGGCTGATCGCTCATAACGTCAGTTGCGAAATGTTTATTGAAATGGAAAAAAAAACAAACAGACTGCTTATTGCGAGTGGCACTGCTATCTTCTAATTATTTTTCCTCCATAGTTTGTTGTGTGCCTTTGAGACAAGAGGATACTTTTAAATATGTTCTGACTTATGAATGCAACAGCATCAACATTGCCCAAGATGCAAAAAAAAAAAAAACATTATTTCATGTCTGAGTATTGTTTTCCCCTCATAAATATAAGTAATATAAAAGTGCCATATTCCATAGTATGTGGACGACTGAAGTGACAGCAGACACAGTGCAAACATGTGTTTACAGTGCGTACGCCCAGTACGCCACACCTTCCTCCTCATTTCCCCCCCTCACGGTTACCTTCAGTGACACAGCTTTCCAAACGGGGGAATCAATAAAGCTGATTTGTTTCCTCCCGTGTTCAGACTTCAGTGGAAGTAGCGCGGGTGGGGGGCTGGGGGGGTGGGGGGGTGGTGGGGGGGGTGATAGTTCTACACGGAGTGCCGTGTGACCGCTCAGAGGCACCTCGACGTTCGTCTTCTGTTTTATGGCCGTAGCGTGACTGTGCGGAATGTGCCTCTCGGCACTGCCGTCTTTTTTTACCTGGAAGTACACCTGCGTGGATCAGTCCTCCACTGGAGGTACAGGACAGGACAGCACATGTGGACCACTGTGGTCAGTACGTGCTGTGCAGCGTATTTTAAATGCGGCCAGTAATTTGTGGATTGTGCATTTCTGTGTTGTGGCTAAGGAAGTGACAAATGTCACCGCTCTCAATAAGGTCAAGGGTCAAAGCTGCAGGGGACTGAACTTTAGGTTTCCCCACGACAGGATGCAGTTTTGATTCTGGAAGCAATGGTTCGATATTTGGCAGTGTCACAAATTTTGCATCAGGCAATGGAGCAAGAGAAGCAGAAGTTCATAAGACCTTTTTGGTGGGGGGGGGGGAGGGGAGAAGGGTGCGGGTAGTGGTGACAGGGGGGCCTGACCAGAATTGAAGACTTGAAGAGTCGCAGTAACCCCACTGGAGATTCGGGAGAGTGTGTGGACGCATTCTCCAAAACACGTGGTGTCACAAGCTGCTTTTTCCCCCCTCACATAACAGGCTACTGCTAAGCTCACATAGAGAAGAGTCAGAGGAAGACCTTTCATATGCTGGCTTATAACGTGCATCCTGTCGACCAGTAGGGGTCGCTAGATCCCCCATCCCAATTCCCGGAATTGTGTTCTGCCCTTTGGAGCTGGCGCTGGCACGGTCCCAATTTGATTTGTCGGGCGCATCCGTGCACCGCAGTGATTGGTTGATTGCCGTGTGCAAGACCCGCCCTCCTGGGTGCATGAGCACAGGAAGTAGCAGCTTCAGTGACAGCATGGACTGTTAGAGACTTTCGGGTCTATCAACCCATACCCATAATATTAAAGTCTCTAGTGCATATGTGAGATGTTGTGTGCGTCTGACCATGACCTAAAATGGTGAGATAAAATTCTGGACTAGAACCTATCCGGTCATGGGTCAGGTATCAGGTGTTCTGGTCCCAGTTGGCCCACGAAGATCTCTAGTGTGGAATTTACTGGGAAGAAAGTATGAAAAACATCAGCCTTTAAGCACAATTAAATGCATGCTGCTGTAGGTCTTCTGAATTAACTTTGAATTAACTTCATTTGATTATATTAGTATATTAAAATATTTCCAGTCGGCAAACACATTTTAAAAATGAGTTCTAGTTGATATATATTTTTTTGTATTATCAATAATGAGTTGAATCTTAAGATGAATCTTCAGGTTAAATCTGAAGATCAATCTTGATTGACAGTGATTAATTTCTCTTGGATTTAATCTGTCCCTTGGGTTCGTATATTCTGATGAAGGTCACCAGATCGAAATGTTTGTTCCTTATGAATAAAGTAGTGCTCTGTTTGAAGCAATGTTTATGAACCAACAGTAATTATTAATTTCACATGTCAGTTATTTGTAAACATTGTCTTGCTAAATAAATACAAATTTTCAGATGCACAAGTGTGCAATAACAGTTTAACATCTGGAGTGCATGAATGGTAATAATTTTATTTTTATCACTCGTCCACTTACCATTTGAACATTTGAATGTACTCTGGCCCTGAATCAGAAAAATGTATAAAGCAGCTCCTTACACCAGGCCAGGGACTGTGGGGAATGGTAATTTCTCCGATCTTCCTTTTGCATTTTGTTCCACCATTTTGTTAGCCAGACCAAATCTCTTTCCTCACTATATTGGTGTATAATTTGAATTTTCAATGATCTTTTTAATTCCCACGTTCACCTAGACAAGGATGACACTAAGGAAATGGCTACAAGCAACATTCTGCACCACTGTGTGTAGTTAAGAAGCCACATGCCTTTATAGCCAAAAATGATATCTACTAACCCTGCCTATATAAACCCAAATTTATATTAGAATTCCCATCATTTTGGAGATCTTGGTGAATCATCGTGTTAGTGAATATGGACACAGTCGTGTGGCTCGTGACCAGAAAGCCTTGTGTACCACCTCGTGGACTAATAATAATAACGATGGCTTGCGTTTATACCGCACTTTTCTCACACTCAGTGCGCTTCACGGTAATTAAGAGGGGAAAATCTCCGCAACCGCCAGCAGTGTGTAGCACCCACCTGGGTGATGCGCGGCGGCCATTTTGTGCCAAAGCGCTCGCCACGCATCAGCAGGAGGTGGCGAGGGAGAGAGAGAGAGCGGGTTTTTTAGCCAATTAAACTGGGGGGGGAGGGGGGGGATGATTAGGTGGCAGGTTGAGAATTTTAGCCAGGACACCGGGGAGCCCCCCCCCCTTTACTCTTTGCAGTAAGTGTCATGGGATCCATAATGACCCACAGTGAGTCAGGACCTCGGTTTGAAGTCTCACCCGAAAGACAGACTATATCCCCCCTCTACGATTCCCTCGTGGTTCTTTATTTTGAATGTTGCGGCCAAACCAGCCCCCCAGCCCCCCCACCCCCAGCTGAATAAACTGATTCCTGATTTAATTTCCCCCCTTGACACGGGCGTCGCCTAAGCAACAGATAATCCTGCATTACAGAATTCAAGTGCAGAATGAAGCGAAATGCAGATTCTTGTCTTCGTTGTCTACGGAATATCTCCCATGGTGCTCTCTGTGTTAGCGCCATGTCCCGCGCGGCGGTCACGCCTCTCCTCGGTGCGCGCCGCATATCGAATTACTTCTGATGTGTAAATTAATCTTAATCAAAGCCTCCTGCGTTTATTTCTGGCAAAGGGGCAGAGTCTGAGGAATAACTGCAGGATTCAGCTGTGGGTCTGCAGTGGATTAACAGCACAGTGCTGAATCCAGCAGTGTCGCCAGAAATGTTTATATATATATATATACAGTAGTTGGGCCTGGATACAACTACAGTAGGTGGGCTGGGACTACCTAGATTAGGATTCACAACTGGGTGTGATGGTGCAGCCAAAATAAACAGGTGGGCTGGGATACTATTTGTACTTTTTGATACGTTTTGAATTACCAAAGCTTAAAAGCCTGAGCAAGAGCAGGCAGCCCTTAAACTGTCCAGTGGGCGTGCTCAAGGTGACTAGGCCCAGTGTGCAAACAAAATGTTGCAGGAATTCAAATCATTTCCAACAGCAATGAGAAAAATGTCCACCATATGTTGACCGAGCTGAGCCGCTGGCGCAGTGTGATTGTGTGATTTAGCGAGAAATGACCCGCTCTCTCGTGTACCAGGCACGTCTTTTTATTATTTAAGCCCGCAACGAAATTGAAAAAAAAAAAAAAAAAAGGCTGTCGTTGCTTTGCATAATGCACTGACACACTTTGCTTGAGGATCAGATTTATGCTTTAATTTGCAGAGCTAATAAGTGAACTTGAGAGATTTTATCATTCAAAGCGAGGGATTCTGTGGGAGGAGAGTGCGTTGGAGCTTTTTATGTCCCAGAACAAATGCACATGAACAAGCTGTAAGGCATGTCCTTGAGCAAGCCTCATTCCCCCGCAGTAGTGCATTTTAATTCTGTCTATCCATATATCCATCTATCCATCTATCTATCCATCTATCTATCTATCTATCTATCTATCTATCTATTTATCTATCAGTCTATCTATCTATCTATCCATATATCCATCTATCTATCAGTCTATTTATCTATCTATCTATCTATCTACCCATATATCCATCTATCTATCAGTTTATCTATCTATCTATCTATCTATCCATCTATCCATTCATCCATCTATCTATCAGTCTATTTATCTATCTATCTATCTATCTATCATCTATCTATCAGTCTATTTATCTATCTATCTATCTATCCATTCATCATCTATCTATCAGTCTATCTATCTATCTATCTATATATCCATCTATCTATCAGTCTATCTATCTATCTATCTATCCATATATCCATCTATCTATCAGTCTATTTATATATCTGTCGATCTATCTGTCGATCTATCTGTCGATCTATCTATCTATCTATCTATCTATCTATCATTCCCCTGCAGATGCATTTTAATTCTGTCTATTCATATATCCATCTATCTATTATACATCTATCTATATATCTATTTATCTATCCATTCTTCCATTTATCTATCTATCTGTCTATTTATATATCCATCCATCTGTCGTTCCCCTGCAGTGATGCATTTTTAATTCATTTTAATCTATCTATCTATCTATCTATCTATCTATCTATCTATCTATCTATCTATCTATCTATCTATCTATCTATCTATCTATCTATCTATCTATCTATCTATCTATCTATCTATCTATCTATCTATCTATCTATCTATCTATCATCTATCTATCTCGTAATACATGAAGTGCAGAGTCATAGTTAGTTAAAGTTAGTTAAAGTGGACCTACCACTGTCAACTGATCGTAGACTGCCCTGTCCCATGTGTACAGGGAAATTTAGCGTGTTTACACACAGTACTTAGGGCTCAGACTCGGAGAAAGAAGGCTCCTTTCACTCCATTAAGTAGTTCTCGCCATTCAGGCTTTATATCGCCTGACTCTGCAAACCTCTTCCATTCAGTGCCGTGCTTCTTTACAGCAGTGGCCTGGCATAAACTTATTTATTTTTAGTGTCTGGCCTGACAAGCCCAGGCTCTTCCTCTTTATTTCATGTCCATCCTCAGTCTCTTTTGACCTTCGTGCACCACCCACATAGACGTAGCAAAGCTGTCACAACTTGCTCAAGCTTTAGTAATTAAAAGCCTTTTGTTGTTTGATTGTTTTAAAGGCTTTTTTTGCTGCACGTGGAGCACTGGGTTGGTGCATTTATGTGTTTCTCAATTGGGCTGTCTTTTATGATTGTAATTTCATTTTGAAAAAAAAAGAAGCTTTTTGCTATTCTTTTCTTATAATGTTACAATATCTGGAATGGGTTCTTAGAAAGTCAACAGCAATAATAATTGTAATATTTTAACACCATTTTTATTAGTATTATTATTATTATTCAAACACTAGTGATAGTGGTTGATGACGATTATTGAAGCAATAATTTTAGGTTTGATTGCTTTTATAGGCTATGCCCTTGAATACTTCATTGCAATTTTACTGCCAGTAGCTTTGAAAGCCATCTGTTTTAAATGCGTTTCAATAACTTGGAGGTATTTCAATTTGCATTTATAGAAAGGGCAAGAGAAATGTTTTCAGAAATGTAAATTCTGGTGTTTGCAGGAAAAAGTGCTTATTCTTGTGCTTCTGTGCTGAACTCTTGCTTATGAATTCCATTTTAAGTATGGCTTTGTTCCACCAATAGCCACTGCAGTCATACGCTTTGCATTAAGTACTCAGATAACAAAGAAACCAAGTTAATTCCCACTTTGCAGGCAGTGATTATATGCATGATTATATTGCAGTGTTAATATCATAAGTAATTTTTTATTTTTAAGTCCCCGTGGTAAGACCTGGCTGAAGCCATGTTTTGTTTCCCCAGCCCAATCACAATCTTTGTCAGAGGTTGTCAGGGAAAATACATGTAATATCATTAACTCTGCATGTTTATCATCCAATAAGGAGCTAGTGTATAGGCAGAGAACAACAATGACCCAAGTACTGTGCCTTGATGGACACCCATCAAGATAATGACTACAGCAGGGAGGGAAGAAATCTAACATGTTAGGGGCTAACTGATTTTGAGGGGGTGGGTGGGGTGGGGTGGGGGTGGGGGGGTGCCTGAGACTCGGTGCTGGAAGAGGGTGGTCAGAGAAACGATGCCAGCTGAGTGTATTTCCACCTCTTTCAGGAAGAAAGAGATCATGCTTATGGCAGCCAATTGGGCATTGGTAACGAACAGATGAGAAATCCCCGTGCATGGTCCATCTTGGAAGGCAAACCACGGGGGGTGTTTGGGAATTATTTTATTTTTAAAAAAAAGGAAAGGAAAGCAGCTTTCGTCAAAGAACATCTATCAATGCAGATTTCTAAAGAGAGTGACCCTGACGATAAGAAGGGGGGGAGTCACAGGGGGGAAGGTTTCAAAAGGTGTTGACGTCCCGTAAAACTCCTGGAGCAAAGCACTCCGCTCAGGCCAATTAACAGATGCTTCTGGTTCCATCCTAAAAGGCAGGGATGAAAATTAAAAACCTGCCGGCAGCTCGCTTAATAATTAATAAAGCGCCCATGAATTTTTCATCGACTTCAATACGGGCTGCAAATGTGGGGGAAATGTGGGATGCAGGAGATGTTAAAACCGTTGAGGACTTGGGGGGGGGGGGGGGGGGAGAACATGCTCTAACAAGTTGAGTACAGTTTCGTGCCATCTTGTAGTCAAACCAAATAATGATGCGCTGATATTTGGAGGTATCGAGGCAAGTGTAATATCCTCTGGGCTGGATTAAAAACATTTCTGTAAGGGAAATATCATTGTCAGGCATTGATATACGTATGGTGCTGCACTACTAGTCCACTGTGAGCTTTTGATTGGCCAGATCAGTTGGTTCACACAATGCTCATCCATCCATTTTCTAAACCGATTAGTCCTGTTCAGGCTCGGGGGGTGGTGGGGGTCGGAGTCTATCCCAGCATACCCTGGGTGAAAGGCACGTATACACCCATTCATTGCAGAGGCCCACGCACCATTCACTTGCACATTCATACCCCAAGGGCAATTTTGACTGATCGTGAGGCATGAATTGGGGTATGGACAGTGGGAGGGAATCGGAGTACCAGGAGCAAATCCGCCCGGACACAGGGAGGACATGCAGACTCCACACAGAAAGGCCCTCGGTTGGGATTTGAACTGGGTACCTACGTGCTGTGAGGTCACAGCACTAGCAGTATATATTCCCTGCACTTACCATTACTTACTTAAGTCAGTGTTCTAGAACTCCATTGCTTTTGGTCAAAGAGTTTTGAATACCCTTTGTTTTGGTTACCAGTAGTGATTGTGACATCAGCATTAGAATGTTTAGTTGAGAACATTCTAATCACATAGGCCTATTTGTTATCTTACATCTTAAAGGGTTGAGCATGTTAGTCTTACTGCATAGCACTTGATGAAGTTTACTCAGTGTAGCTAAATTTTTTGTACCTGCGTAATAACAGGCATTTGTAATTCTGCATGCATAACAAAATCTGGTTTAATAATTGACAAAAAAAACCTATCAGTGTTCAAGCACTGTGTGCATGGCAGTTATATAGAATGTGGCCTTTAGATTTTGTTTGTTTAAGGATACAAAGGGCAAATAATAATAACTATGTGAAACGTGAATGCCAACGTCTGAATAAGTTAAGCATGATTTAGGATTGCTTTAAGGTACAGCATTAGCAACAGAACTTTTCTGAGGTAGTTTGAACATCTGGCTGTGTAATCTCCTGTAAATGAAAACACAAACTCTGTGGAGTGCTTTGCCTTGTCAGGGGAGTGGACTAGCTTAACTCTTTATTAAATAAATTCGCCCAACAGCTGTTGAAGCTCTCTGTATTTAATATGTGCCAGTGTTTTTTTTTCTTTTCTTCCTGTTGCTACTATCATGTGCCAATTTGGCTTTAATGTTTTACATTGCATATGTGACATTGTACTTGATACAGTGCATCTGTGTGCAAAGGAAACGTTTATTAATATTACTGGTTTTAGTACGTGTCTTTATGCATTAGGCTTGCTTAAGCCTTCCGCGTGCCACATGTGGGTCAGTAATTTAATCACGGAGTCAGAGCCCATCTGCATATTATTCACTGAAAGGGCGTGTCTAAGATGTCCAACCCAATCTCTTTTCATTCTTCTGAAATAGATTAGGTTTCCCCCAACCTGTTAGACCTGCGGAGTTGTCAGCGCTGCAACAGTAGATTAAGTGAGTATGCTCGAGAACAACACCGCCAGATGCTAATGTTAACGTAATGCTCTTGGAGGCTTGTTTTGTGTGACTCACCGTATGAACAAGGATGAGTTTTGCTCCATTTCTGTGTTTACACGTGCTGATGCTCCTCACTCTGCAGACTCTTCAGAGGAAAAAAATGTAATAATGCATGGGAAATTGTGGAATTATTTCCGATGATACACTCGCTCTGTCGACTCAGTGACAGCAGCCGTTAGTACCATTAGCACGCTAGCACGTTAGCTGACGTTAAACTCGGTCGAAATGCCCGAAAGGCGAAAGGGTGTAAATTACACATATAAGTTTGGCAATTAAATGGACGTTCTTTAAGTTTGTTGTTTGCTCTTTATTTTAAAGAAGAAATGGGTTCAGGCACCGGCACCATTTTAAAAGTACCATTTTTGCATCAGTATCAGCAAAATCTAAACGATAATCATCCCTCTAGCAACAATACCAGTCGGCATGTCTAATGGCCAAAAAAAATGCAAATGCATTCTGTTCCAGCGGTAGAAAAAAAAAAATCGAGATGTTTGGTCCCCTGTACGATGACCGAGGGCTAAACGGTGCGGCCTGCTAGCTCGGTTGTAAAGCGATGCGGGCGCTAGTAGAAGAGCGCTGTCGGAGTCTGTGAGCACTTTGAAGGCTGTGTGCTCAAAGGCATAAAATAGACAGCGGCATCAACACCGCGCCCCAAGGGAGAGAGCCAGCGAGAGGCAGAAATAGAAACCGCATCAGCGCTCTCTGCATACATGCTGAAACAAAATGCGTGGTAATATCTTTGATTGCAGTAGAGAGAGAGAGAGAGAGAGAGAGAGAGAGAGAGAGAAGGAGAGAGAGAGAGAGAGAGGGAGGGGGGAGTGATAAAGATAAAGAGAGGAGAGTGACAAAGACAAAAAAAAAAAGGAAAGGAGACTGAAAGATCTTTGTTGATGTCGTGAGTATTGGGACCTTCGGTTGCTAGGGTTACTGAACGTGGTGACAAAGTGGGATCGGGGTGTGTCAGGTGGGGGGACCGGCGGGCAGGCCGAGACCTGCCAATCAAAAGAAGGACCTGTGAAATGCTTGGCCAAAAAAAAAAAGAAAGAAAGAAGATAAATTCAGCTCTATCTGTGAGTCAAAAAAAAAAAAGCTGGCCTTGTGTGGATTGACTTACATTTCTGAATGAGCCTTCTCAGCCGTGTGGTGGATTAAATCTCGTATCTGTGGTCTCACCGGACTGATGCAGCTCGCCAAGAAGAGAGGTTTGGCAGTTACTTAGGTGTTTCTTTCAACAATCCGCAAGATCAGAGGAACGGATAGTGAGAGGGGTGAGCGGAGAGCACCTTCCACTGAGCACTGTCGACAGTCAGCGTCAACTGAGCGCACGAGGGCAAGATCTCATTGGGTCACGACGGAGGAGTCTGACCTTGGCGGAGAGAGATTCTGTCACTTTCAGACGGGAACTCTTTCTGACATGGACGCGCGCACGCACAGGAAGTGGATGCGAGTGTTCTCAGCCTGGCAAAGGGGCCTTTCTGGGAATGTCTTTTTCCAGGGCACTCTCCCTGTCAGGCTATCTCAAACACAAAAAAAAAAGAAAAAATGAAAAAAACGGCATTCCCCGGTGGCACGGAAGGGAGACAAAGACATTCAAAAGGCAGCATGAGTTCACAGCTGTTCGTATATAGCGCTCCGGATAATTAGTGACAAAAGAGTGGGGTTGAAGATTACGGTTTACGCGGGGAGAAGGTGAACCATGTGGCTATTTAGATAAATGTGGGGATTATGGCATGGCTTAGCCGCAAGGCTACAGTGCAGTGAAATCTTTAACCGGTCAGATAGCGCAGAGTTAGAACTGCTTGGATTTTCTGAGGCTGCATTTACATGCACTTATTTTTATGCAGTGGTTGCCTGTGCTGATCAGCCAATCAGGGACTTAGAAATTTGGGTTGAGTGTCAACGCTTATCCGGACAGAAATGTACGTGTGTGTCCGCATGCGCCGATGTGTGGTTCCAATGTGAACACAGGGAACGGCTTTCAAATTGGCACTCACGACCAAATCTCTGTAGACCAATTTATTGATTGATTCATGGAGACAAAAAGAAAGCAATTGGCACAATTAAAAAAGCACTTAAAATGTCACCAGAGTTTAGTTTATTGCGAGACATTTAATGCTTCTGATTTTAGTGTGTGACAGCCATATACATTAAACCGACGTTCATTATTGTAGCTAATTGTTTGAAAAATCTCAACTGTGGCAGAGAGCAAAACGAGGCCTGGAGATTCTGTGGCTAGCGGTGTCACTCCAGGTCGGATTACCTTATACGTGTTCATATCCGCCGGTTGTTATTGACATACCTCCGGGAAGCAGATTGCAGCGTCCCTTAATTGAGGCCGATGTTTATTGCTAACATTTTTTTTCTTCTGCTAGGCCTGTTCTGATCCCTGAGGATAGCTCCCCTTCCCCATCACATCAGCTGACAGCGCTAGGTCCTGTAGCCCGTGTCAGGGCGAGTGTGTGTGTGTGTCTCTAACTGCTGAATGTGTGACTCGCGAAAGTCCTTTGAGCCGCTCTGTTTACCTGTTCCGATCTTGCGCGTGATTTCATGGTCGTTCGAACGGCGCTTTTGGTCTTAGTCATACATTCTTACGGTAATGATCCCCGCACGTGGCTTCACGGTTGCAGAAAAAAAAAAAAACAACGACGGTGCTTTCTGTCTCAGAATACAATTCTTGCTTCTGTCAGCTTGTTTGTGAACAATCCATCCAAAAAAAAAAAAAACGGAGGCTCTGTGCCTCTCAGTCTCATCCATTTAGGATGTGGTTAAAAATGTGTAAATAGTACATTACATGCATTCACTCTGTTGTCGTCAACATTTTTGGAACAGCTAAGTCAGAAACAGGGTAATGCTCTTGTTTTATTTATTTATTTATTTGGCTCCTTAGGGTTCTCAGAAAATAGACTTTCCATCGCTGAGCCCGAAAGATTGTGACGCGAGGGGTGCTCGTCCGGGCTGAGTGCTTCTGATTTCGATATCCGTAATGAGAAGAGACATTTGCCGTCTATTATTTTTGTAATGGAGGAGTAGCTCTTGAAGCACTCAAAAGCTCAGATAGAATTATTTATAGCCAGCAAAATTCAGGGGCAATATCTTAGTGTGTTTCATCAGAGAGAAAGCTAGTAAACACATTTTTTTTTTCAGTTTCAGTGGTTAAAATAAAATATTCAGTTTGATCGAATAACAAATTTGTATATTAAAGCTGACAAAATAACTTAAAATACAGAGACTGTGTGCCAGAAAGGAAGAGAACAAAAACATACTGTGTAAAATAGAAAATTTACTATTCGGGAAACTACATTTGAATTTATACAGAAATATTACTTTATACATGTACAAATATCCATATACACGTAACGTACGCATGCATCTATAGAAATTAACAATAGGAATGGCCATTAATTAAACTTGTAAACAAGCAAATAATTTGGATGGAATTATACTGGATTCAGATGCATGCATTCTTAAAAACATGAAATGTATGAATAGGATCCAGCTTTCTGGAAAAAATATGATTACGGCATTTTATTTTTTATTGATTAATCTGTTAGTGGTTTAGTATAGTACTAGTAAGGTACTCTAGAAGACACAGACAGTGTTTTTATAATTTAGTAACATATTTCTATAAATCTACTGGGCAAAGGGGTTAGAGGTTGTGGAGTAAGTAGGCCTTACATTGTTTGTGCTGCAGTGCTTGCATATATCGGAATCTATAATGAGTTTATGTTAAGTGTACAGAGCACTGTGTAATACTTTGATTTGGAGTAATTGAATTTTAAAAAGACATTAGGAAAGATCAGATTAAGATTTTATTTTCCTTAGGGTATCAGTGCTTGAAATATTTATCTACAAGAGGAACTTTCTTTCTTCAAAAAAATATTTATTTAATATAGTTTCTCTTAATATTTTATAGTTTAATGTAGAATCTCTTCATACTCCCCTCTCCCACTCACACGCACACGCACACACACACACACACACGGTATGTACACATATGTGCACATGCATATGTGTGCCTATGTGTGTTTACATTTTGTACGTATATTAACATTTTTAAACTGAATCGTGCTGCATGAAGTGTTTTATCAGAGTCCCCATAACTTTTTTTTTTTTTCTTGTTCTATTTCGGTCGCCTCTTTTGATTTCCGTGTGTAAATTATTTAGCTGATTTTGACTGCGCGCTCCTCTGGAGTGGCTCTCTGCTCCCTGTGATCCAGCTGCACTTTCCTGCTGTTTTCCACCCCGCGGTCCCGCGCGTGAGTACGGGGGGGGGGGGGGGGGGGTTTGGCGCGGGGGGCGGGGGGGCCCAGGCGACCCCAGAGGACGCCTCGTCGCCGATGGTTGCCTGGGGGAAGGCTGGGGTCCCGCCGCAGCCACTTCCTCTCAGGTTGCCATGGCGCCGTGGCAAGGTGGCCCCATTTCCTGTCGCGGAGAGGGGGGGGGGGGGGCCTGCAGGGGTTAGGTCCTGAGCAGGCCGCCCGCTCTCTAATGTGATCGGACAGGCGTGGTGGGCACTGTCACACTTACCGGGCAGGCCGGGGGCCTAACTGAACGCGAAGCGAGGGCGCGGCTCGGGGGGGGGGGGAGGGCGGGGGGGGGTGTGGGGTGGTGGGGGACTTGCCGCCAGATTCATCGTGCTGCGGGAACAATCTCTGTCTCTCTGAAAAAGGTCTCATAGCGGCAGGTGGGGCAGGGCAGAGCAGCACAGTACAGAGCAGGGCAGAGTAGGGCAGGGCAGAGCAGGGCAGGGCAGAGCAGGGCAGGGCAGAGCAGGGCAGAGCAGAGCAGAGCAGAGCAGAGCAGAGCAGGGCAGAGCAGGGCAGGGCAGAGCAGGGCAGAGCAGGGCAGAGCAGAGCAGCACAGTACAGAGCAGAGCAGAGCAGAGCAGGGCAGAGCAGGGCAGGGCAGAGCAGGGCAGGTGCTCCTCGCCGCTGTAGCCCTAGTCCTCCGCAGGCCTTTAAAAGCGCTCCCCCCCCCTCCCCCCCCCCCGGCACTCCCCCCGGCGCTCCAGGCAGCCCCCGTTCTGCCGCTCGCGGCTTCCCCCTCGCTCTGGTGCGGCTCCCCGGGGACTCAATTTGTGTGCGGAGCTTGAAAGGAAAGGGGGGGTAATTATTCCCGCCTTTTGAGTTCGTTTTCGTTTCTCTCCCTTCTCTGGCGAGCGCTCGGGGTGTCGGAGCTCTGCACGCTCCGCGCGCCTCGCGGTGTACCCGCTCGGCTTCGTCGCGGGATTCGTCATGTGAGCGCTTCGGAACGCTGCGCAGATTAAATTCGGTGCGGGGATGCGGGGACGACGTGCCAGCACAGTGATGCTGCAGTCTTTTGCATGTGCAGTGATTCTGCAAGCTTCTGCAGTCTTCTGCATGCGCAGTGATTCTGAAGTGATTCTGCAAGCTTCTGCATGCGCAGTGATTCTGAAGTGATTCTGCAAGCTTCTGCATGCGCAGTGATTCTGAAGTGATTCTGCAAGCTTCTGCATGCGCAGTGATTCTGCAAGCTTCTGCAATGTTCTGCATGTGCAGTGATTCTGCAATCCTCTGAATGTGCAGTGATTCTGCAGTAATTCTGCATTCTTGTGCATGTGCAGTGATTCTGTAATGTTCTGCATGTGCAGTGATTCTGCAGTCTTCTGCATGTGCAGTGATTCTGCAATGTTCTGCATGTGCAGTGATTCTGCAGTAATTCTGCATTCCTTTTCATGTGCAGTGATTCTGCAGTCTTCTGCATCATACACATGCGTTTATCCACATGGGGAGAATAATTATTTTGGGCAGACTGATTGAGGAACAACATTGATGGGGGTTGGAGGGGGGGGGGGGGAATTGTCACGGCCTCCCTGAAACTTCCTGGAATGGTTTAGTGCACATCTATTAAAGGAGCGTAAATTCGATTTACATCCCAGTTTAAATATATTAATACATAGGAACACTTAGACATGGGCATTACCAGGTCCTTAAAAAGGTTAAGAGACTCAGCGGGGTTGGGGTTGGGTGGGGTACGCTATTTTTTCCCTTTTAATTTAGTCATTTCATTGAGGCATTTTAGGGTGTAAATGCAGCACGTCTCTAAATTATGCTTAATTTTGATAGAACATTAAAGACCGTTCATTCCCCTGCTAAATGAATTACAAGTGATGCTCTCACTAAAAATGAAATTAAATAGAGGCTTTAGAAATGGACATAAAAAATATACAGAGGACACGACCTCAGTGTCCTCAGTGGTAGTTATAGCCCTGCCAACAGGCTAGTTTAACATTTATTGCTTAATTCAGAAGAGCTATTTTGATTATACAGATAGATCGGACCCCCTGTGCCGCAAAACTTTAAAGACATTTTTTCCTACACTGAAGACGCGGCATGTGCCAGTGCCAGCCATTTGGTGGCTCAAGGAATTACAGGATATTACATCATAGAGTCCTCTGTCCTTGTGTCCTTAAAAAAAGGGTGTACACACTTAAGTAGGCGCCATGCCAAAGTGCACAAAGCTCCTTCGCGGTGATGTAACTTTGAATAAACGCGGTGAAACTTGGCGTTGTAAACGTGAGCGGAGGCTAAGGACGCCGGGCGCGACAAGCGAAGCTTTGATCTCGTATCTCTGATGGCCGAGACTCCGACTCTCTTGCTCAACCTGTTTAGTCTTTCAGTGAACCCAAACAGCTCTTCTTATCTTATTCAAAATCGTAGGTGGCGGAGGTGTGTATTGTGACCCGCTTGAGCACAGTGCGTACTGTTTGTACTCAAACGGTTTATTCAAACACGGAGTGTAGCACAGTGGGTAAGGAACTGGGCTCGTAACTGAAAGGTCGCAGGTTCGATTCCCGGGTGGGACACTGCCGTTGTAACCCTTGAGCAAGGTACTTAACCGGAATTGCTTCAGTATATATCCAGCTGTATAAATGGATACAATGTAAAATGCTATGTGAAAGTTGTGTAAGTCGCTCTGGATAAGAGCGTCTGCTAAATGCCTGTAATGTAATGTAAATGTTCCTTGTTTTTCTGCAGCACCCAGTTGTACGGTGTCCATTAAGGGCCAGTTTTTATTGCGGCTGTCTGGTTGTACCTGTTGCCTGTTCGCTTCCATCAGTCGGCCTCTTTTGCTGTGATTTGCTGACGTGCTGGTGAATCAGCTGCATTCCTGACACATTTCTGTAGGGCCGGGCAGTGGAGGATACAGTATCAGTACACCCACCAGGAGAGGCCTTCAGGAGAGCGAGGTTTTATAGTCGGTGATAAATTTATTGACTGAAGCAGAGTTCAGTTGGTCTTGTTAAGATAAAAATTGACAGGCTAAAGTTTCCAAACAAAGGGTAGTACAAGATACAGTAAACGCAGTGTTTTGTACTCGGAAGACGGCCCACTTGGCAATAGGTGGGGGCGCCGGAGGATCCCACGCAAAGTCTCGACAAACGCGTAAATTCTCTGTCAGTAAATCGGTGAAACGGTTGGCTCGCTCTTCATTAGGCGCGGGATTGCCTTACCCCGGGCTGTTCCAGAAAAACAAAAGCAGAGCCCAGCTGCGGAGGCAACAGTTTAGGCCGCCGGTGATTCGGTGTGCGGCGATGCCTGTTAGCTGTCACCGGCCTCCCACCGGCTTTCCACACCCACCCTGGAAACCCTGGGCTCATTATCCGGCGTCTGCCGCGAGCGAAAGCGGGAAGGGAACGTCGTGGCAACGCAGGAAACAAAGGGGGGGGGGGGGGGGGGGGGTGGTGGGGGGGTGGGGGTGGGGGGGTATGGGGGTATGGGGGGGGGGAGCTTCACCGGAGATGTGTGCTGGAAGATGTAGATCAATTAAAATTACGTTAATTAACAGGAACTGAGGAAATGGCCGCCATTAGAATTTTGCCAATTGCCATGACGACGCCCTTTCGTTAACCTTGCCTTCTCTTGGTGGGTGGGGTGGGGCGGGGTGGGGTGGGGGGGGGGGGTCATAAACGTTGTACTTCCTGGGCTATAACCGAACAGAAGTGCCTTATGAAGTCTCGGCTGAGGCGGAGAGGGAGACAGTTTGCTGTCTTTGGTCCTGCGATGTTTTCACAGCTTTGGGAGATTTATCGCGCCGCGAAAGCTCTGCATCATTTTTATGGCCTGGGTTTTCTCTTACGGCTGTTTGTGCTTTACAGTCGCGGCTCTCTGGTGTTTTATACACAGCGTATGTCCAATGGCAACTCATTTTCCTCTGCGGCAGTAATTCATGGGAGCATTAAGCTTGATATCACAGCAGTCATTATTCATCACCCTATTCATCTTCCGAGAAGTGTTCTCGTTCTGCCGTTACAGGGATTTTTTCATTCTGTCCGTGCTTTTATTTCCGTGCCGGAGCAGAGCTCGGACAATAAACAAATATGTTCACGTTTGCATTTGTTAGAGTGGACAATGTATGTATAAATAAATAATTACTCGAGGATTTTTAAAAAATGCCCACAATCGATATGTCTCTTGGTTTAAGAGTCCATAGCTTTTAAAAGTTGCAGTGACTATTTTAACTGCGGAATGAAGTGTAGCAACTAAATGAAAATCACTAAATAAAAACGAGATGCCCTACTTCTGTCTATAGAGGAATATGACTATTTTCCTAGTAATGACTATCATCCCTTCTATTAATGGAATAATGACTATGGCCCCTGCTATTCTCCTGTATATTTAATTATTAATGTTTGGATTCATTTGAAATGGGATGAAATGAGATTGTGTAATATTTATGTGAAATATCAGTTCGTGGTTAATAATCGGTTCTGCGGTGTACTAATGACGTCTTCCTTTTTTCTTCAGCAGAAATCTGGTGCAGGAATCACTGTGATCCACCCTGCCCTGTCCATCCTTCAAACGTTCCAAGGTCTAAGCTTCACCCGGGTTGCTGCACATCGTAAAAAAAAAAAAAAAAAAAAAACCATGGAGAGAACAATCCTTTGCGCGCTGTTGCAGTCTTGTGGCCTCCTGTTGGTGCTGTGTCACTGCTCATTGGCCGGTTCCTCCTGCCCGGCGCAGTGCGTGTGCGAAACTCGTCCGTGGTACACCCCTCAGTCCGTGTATCATCAGGCCAGGACCGTGGACTGCAATGAGCTGCATCTGAGCAGGGTACCCCCGAATATCTCAGGCGACACTCAGGTGCTGCTTCTCCAGAGTAATAACATCTCCCACGTCACCGTGGAGCTCCAGAGTCTGGTCAACCTCACGGAGCTGGACCTCTCCCAGAACCACTTCACGCAGATCCGGGACATTGGACTCAATAACTTCACCCAGCTCATCACCCTCTACCTGGAGGAGAACCAGGTGAAGGAGCTTCCCGATTTCTGCCTGAAGGACCTAGCCAACCTTGAGGAACTGTACATCAACCACAACCAGATCTCTTCCATCGGCCCAAAGGCCTTCTCAGGCTTAAGTAACCTGCTGAGGCTTCATCTTAACTCCAACAAGCTGGTGGCCATAGACAGTCATTGGTTTGAATCCCTCCCCAACCTTGAGATCCTAATGATTGGGGAGAACCCCATTCTGGGCTTGCAGGACATGAACTTCCATCCCCTCTCTAAGTTGCATAGCCTGGTGCTGGCTGGCATGGGGCTCAAGGAGGTTCCTCCAGGGGCATTTCAGGGCCTTGACTACCTTGAGAGCCTCTCCTTCTTCGACAACAGGCTGATGTCCGTGCCCAAGGACGCCCTCCGCGAACTGCCCAACCTCAAGTTTTTGGACCTCAACAAGAACCCCATCAGTCGAGTGCAGGAGGGGGACTTCCAGGACTTCCTCCACTTGGAGGAACTAAGTCTGAACAACATGGATGAACTGGTGGCTGTGGAGAGGGGAGCATTCGCAAACCTGCCAGAAATGGCCAAGCTGGAGATTCGCAGCAACCCTCACCTGTCCTACATCGACCGCGCTGCGTTCATGGACGTGAGTGCCCTGCGCACCTTACTGGTCAGCAACAATGACCTCAGCCTCCTGCCCCGCGAACTCTTCGCCTCCTTCCCCAGACTCGACGAGCTCAGTCTCCATAGCAACCCGCTCAGGTGCGACTGCCTCTCCACCTGGTGGCCGGTGCTGGGGAACCAGTCTACCCTGAGGCTGCTGGAGTCTCAGACCACCCTCTGTGCCTTCCCGCCCCACCTGGCTGGCCGCCCGCTCCAGGAGGTCGTCGCCACGAGCTGGAATTTCGCCAGCAACACCTGCCTTCCCCTCATCTCCCTCCACACTTTCCCGCCTCATCTGAACGTCTCGGCGGGGGAGCCCCTGACCCTGCACTGCTGGGCCGGGGCGGACCCCGCCCCTCAGTTCTACTGGGTGACACCGACGGGCGACAAGGTCACCTCAGAGGTCGTCTCGCCAGCCCTGAACGACAGCGGCGGCGCCAAGAAGAAGCACAGGCTGCAGGACCAAGGAGCCCTGGAGATCCGGCACGTGGGCGCGGAGGACGCCGGCCTCTACACGTGCGTGGCGTGGAACGCCGACGGCGCCGACACGCGCAGCGTCACCGTTTACGTGGACAGGAGCGACTGGCGCGGCGGCGGCGGCGGGCGTGGCGCGGGGGATGGCTCGGGAAACTCCACGGGGGCCTTGGTCGTTCTGGCCAAGATCATCCACTCCCAGTCGGTGGTGCTCGAGTGGAAGGTCTTCCCGTCCGCGTCCTCCGCCCACGAGGTCGGCCAGCCCAAGTGGGCCAGCGCCGTCATGAAGATCGACAACCCCCAGATCAGCTACACGGCCAACGTCCCCGCCGACGTCCAGGAGTACAACCTGACGCACCTGCTGCCCTCCACGGAGTACCAGGTCTGCCTGACCATGTCCGCCTCGGAGCAGCCCGTGCAGCGGTCCTGCATCAACGTGACCACCAAGGAGGCCAGCTTCGCCGTGGAGATGGTGGCGCAGCCCACCAACGTGGCCCTGGCGGCCGTCATGGGCTCCCTGTTCGCCATCTGCATCATGGCCCTGCTGGTCTTCTACATGGGCCGCCGCGTGAAGCAGAAGTCCTGCCACCACTCACTGAAGAAGTACATGCAGCACGCCACGTCCATCCCCTTGAACGACCTCTACCCGCCCCTCATCAACCTGTGGGAGAGCGAGGCGGAGAAGGAGAAGGAGGGCCCGGTCGATCCCCAGAACTCACAGATAGACACGTCGAAGACATACATGTGGTAGTCGGAAGCAAGCAAGTTTGTTGAAACACGAAAAAAAAAAAAGACTTTCAAAACTGTAGTATAATCTGACTTTATGGTTTTTTTTTTGCTCTCGTTTGCCATCTAAAAATAACAGAACAACGTGATGGTGAAAGTTAGATGTATTTTTAAATGTGTAAATATCACATTCTTTCTGTTAGGCCCACACTTTGATTTCTCTTGCACTTAGCAGGAATATAAATGTTTTTGCGGTCTTAAGAAGTGACAGGTACAGAATGGTCTCAGCCTTGAGTAATTGAGCTGCACAAAATTCAAGCTGTTTATGATGAATATATATCATTATATTGTTTATATAAGTAAAACAATGAGGCGAGAGAGGTTTCAAGCTCTTCAATACACGACCATGTCTTGTCATTCCGGTCTCCTGGTTTAGATGCCTGGAGAGGCCCGTATGGAATGTGTATGCGCATTCCGGGTTCCAAATTCCAGCTTGTCCAGTTACCTCACAAACTTCCCAAACCCTTCCACCTTAGGTTGGAATGGGACGTTACCCTTTGCTTTCTTTTCTGCTTGGATGTAAATCAGTGGTTAATTTGAGTGCCAAAATTTGCTCACGTGACAGTTTTGGGAATGGCTGCTTCCCGAGGCTTCATTAGTGGATTTGTGACCGTGTATAATTTATTTTTTATATTTTATTTATCTGTGTATTTCTATTTATTGATCTGATGCACATATGAGTGAATAATTTAGAGAAAACTAGATAGCAAAAATAAACATTGTACAACTATAAACATAGGAAACAATTTATCCGGATATCAGATAGCCATTACTGTGATCTATAGCAATCAATATGAAGTCAGACTGTGGTCAGCAGAACCATTGTCTGAGAAAAATGTGGATTCAGTTATAGTGGTATATTTGTGACAGATTAGTTGGGTTTCCAGGTCTGTTCTGAAAAGGTGAGTATTTTGAGATGGGGCCAAAGTTATTTTACAACTCTGAGGGGGGTATGGGGCAGTGGTGGTAGGGGGGAGGAGGGGGAAAAAAGCCAAATGGCTTCAGAGGAGTTGAGTTAGCAGCCAGGAATGTGGAGAGGGATGAGGGCCAAAGGATGTACTGATTCTGATTCTGATCTCCATTCTGATTCTAATTCTGATTCTGATTCTGATTCTGATCCTGATCCTGGTTCTGGTTCTGGTTCTGGTTCTGGTTCTGTTCCTGATTCTGAGTCTCACTCTGAACTGTTTAAGGAACATTGTATGGCCATTTTTAATGGATTTGGGCTACATTTACACCTGGTAGCCAGTAGAGTCCACTCAGTGGAGTTGCAGGAGCCGAACTGGGAGATCAGCGACATTTGGATGGAGTGGGTGGTGATTCGCATGTTCAGCCATTATTTACAAATAAAGCTTACCTGCATATTCCTGAATGGATACTTGAAGTCTGTCATATCCATTGTTTGCCCATTTTGGCCATACATCCAAGACAAGAGAAACCTTAAATAGGTTTTAAGCCAGACCTGTTAATGTTTTTCCTGGAGTCCTGCCAAATATTTGTGAAACGTATTTAGTATATCGATTATTAGAGTTTGAGAAGTTAGTGACCCTAATCATCAAATTTTTCTATGGATACCTTACATTTTCATGAATACATGGTGGGATTTGTAGTCTTTATATTACCAAAAAAAAAAAAAAAAGAACAATAAGAAATATCTATTACAAAAATTACAAAACAGCTAAATTGCGGTTAGGGAGTGAGGCAGTTGTGATGTACTTGTTTGCACATATAATTAATAGTAATGCTAAACCTAGTCCCTGCCAGTTGTGTTAGACATGTCAAGGGAATGTTGTATGTTTAAATTAAGATGGTAGTCGGTGCAGATGGTGCACACTAAGCTCAGTCGAGCTCAAACCAGTGCTTTGACTGCTGCACAGATACAGTTACAATGTGTATTGTGTGGGGTAAATTCTTGTAATAAACCATGGATTCGTTCGGAGTGACTCTTGATGTCAGAATGTATTAATTTCAGTCTTCACGTAGATCATTTACAAACAGAATAATTATAGCACTCTGAATGTCCTGTTAGCACTCAAGTGTATTTGGCGGAGAAAATTAATATTTTTTCTAAAAAACGCATGTATTCACTGACAATATCTCTGGAAGAATATCAACACCTAATAATGCTTGTTGTGATAATAGACATATTACATTTTTTTTATTTTTAAGCTACATAAATAGTGTGTTATAATAATGAATATGACTGTATGGAGCCACAGCGATGTATATTTAAAACAAATTGTAACAGTTTCATTTACTGGTGATATGTATCTGTATGCTTTTGAATAAGTTTAAAAGAAAGAATACAAGTAAAATAAATGCTCTGGGTTAAATATGCTGTGACTGAAATGCACTGTACTTAGAACAGAATCCCAGCAGAGAGTTTGCATTTAGTCTTTTTTTTATTACTTCATATTTACATTAAAATGCTCAATATTTAGCAGTCCAGCATGACTTTATGGACACCGCCATGGATCACATATTATTCATGTTAACTTTAGAGTAATTATTTATATGTACGTTTAAAGTGTAAATATTCAGAATTTCTTTATTTAAAAGATTTTAGCACATTGTTTTAGAGATATTACCTGAGAATAATGTATAAAAATGTTGTGAGATCAAAATACGCCCCCTAGTGGAAGATTATGAAGAAACATTGTTCTTTATGGATTCCATTTATCAGTGAATAGCAGGGTATTTTTTATAAAGTTTAAGACATATTATTGTATTTTAATTAAATGAATGACCAATCATACAAAATGCTGTAAAGATATGTGTCTCTGTAGTATATATTTTATATAGAAATAACTCAGTTGGAAATAACTTGAATTGTTGCTGTAAGAAACATGTAAATTATTCCGAAATGGTAATAAACAACAGAATCACAAATCCTAGAATACGTTGTTGTTGTATTTGTTGTTTTTGTGAATGCGTTTGTTGTATCCAAATATATAAGGTGGTTGTGGTGTATACACTATAGTTTTATGTCAGGAGAAAAATACAAAGGCTAAGAATGCAACCTGGCATTGATAGGGATATGTCTTAAAATATCATTAAGTAATGAAAAGAGATAGTTAGGTTTGCCTCTTTTCAGCATTGTGAAGGCCTTTACCTTGGACTACAAGGTAAGTGAATCCAAAGTATGTTAACTGAAATCGCACATTTTCCCAAGAAAAGAAAGTTAGCTCCTGTTATACTGGAGCAAATTAACACCAAAGAGATATGAGTTTTACTGACTCTAGTCATGCAGTTGTGTCTGTGAACAACAATGTAAATGTCTTTATGACTCCAGCTCTGTCCTGGTTGGCCTCTCTGACTCCTTGGGCTCATCCAGAACACTTACAACCACCCAAAATGTTCCCATGTGACCGTCATTCTCTGCCCAAATTTAAAAGCCTTGGTGCTAAGGGGGCTGCTTTTTCACACCTTGAAAACATCATCAGACGCCAGACACCTGCAACCATGGGACATTGGACTCACCCCCTTCCCCCCCCATCCCAAACCTGATGTCTGTTCCGGCTCCTCGATGATGGCTACCTGTGACTGGCAGAACCAGAGGTGGAAAGTCCAGGGGTCAGAAAGTAAAAGTCCTGCCATGTGTTTCTTCCACCAATGAACTCAGCCAGCTGATTACACTAATTAGTTCTGACTACTGGGTGAAGGGCTGTGCTGATTAGCAAAACCAGGGAATTGTGGGGGGAAAAAAATACTGGGGAGGATTTTCACTTTCTGAACCTGGATTTTCCACCGCTGATTCAGAACAGCAGAGATGTTGGAAATCTTTAGATACAGACCTAAGACCCACCCCTTCAGACTGAACTTTAGTTCCTCTGACTCAGCCCTATCTAACACTTTCACCTTGCCCCAGCACGTGATTAAGCGTGACTTCTTTTTCTGTTTTCAGAGCCTGTCGTTTCTTGTTCCTATTTGTATATTATAGTCTAATGCAGTGGTTCTCAACTCGGGCCAGAAAGGGCCGGTGTAGGTGCAGGCTTTTGTTCCAACCAAGCAGTTACACACCTGATTCTACTAATCAAGGTCCTTAGTAAAGACTCCAAAGGTTGATTAGTAGAATCAGGTGTGTAACTGCTTGGTTGGAACAAAAGCCTGCACCCACACCGGCCCTTTCTGGCCCGAGTTGAGAACCACTGGTCTAATGCTTGTTTTATTCTTGTTTTGTATAGCTTTCAAGTTTAATGTTAAATAAGGGTGTCGAGTTAAGTTGTCAATTAAGTCTGCTCTTCTTGAATTTACTGTCTCTCTTGGGATTATAACCGCCATTTTATACAATTACTTCTCTCCAACCCTAGATCTTTGCACTTGTGTTTGCACTGTAAGTATTGTCAGCTAAATACCAACAATGTAATGTTACAGATGGGCTTTCAGAGTAGTCCTACTGAGGCTAAGTAAAACTAGAGCTACAATTTTGCTGCCTTTTGAGAAAATATTAGTGCGGGAACCTGAGGGAAAGGGTTTTTTTTAATTATGTAAAATTAGGTTTAGCAATCAATTGATCCATCTGGACTCAGATAGCATGGCACAGAGCATTTCAATGGTAAAATACAAGACGAGGGTGACCATAGATTTTTTTTAAAAAGGACAGGAGCGGGCATACTGTAATACGAGGCTATTTGTTCATATACAGTCTATTGAGTGAGCAAAACCTAACCAAGACATTTTTAGGAATTTAGAAATCCCACCTGGATGAATATTTTCATTCCCCAAAAGAAGAAATGTCTGAGAAAAAGAGGACTGGTCTGGTCAGCCTAGGTGATCTCAAATGTGAAATGCATATCTAATGTGTAACACTGTTTATGGAAACAAACAGGGAAAGAGAACCACAACAATGACTGACAATATTTCTGTACAGTGCAATAATATTCTATATATAGAATATACAGTAAGCATTTGAATCATTTGCAAAGAATTGTTTTCTCTCCCATATCTGTCCCAACAGGTCGGCTACATTAACTGGGGTATACCCATTCAGTGATCAGAACAAAAAGCTGACTAAAGACTATAGTCTGGTCCCCAGAACATCAGCATCCCCAAGCACTGTCTTCGTCACAAGACTTCAAAATCTGCGTGATCTGGGAAACTTCACAAGATTTTTCACACAATTTTTCTGTTGTAGTTTTTTCTATCACATATGTACAGTGCCTTGAAAAAGCACTCAGCGCCCATTACTTTTTTTTCACATAAATTCACAGAAATTATTGTCACATCCTGGGATTTTTATAAATTTGCGAATCACACACTCTTTTTCACAGTGCAGAAGAAAAAAATTATAATGTATCCCATCCATTATCTATGCCTGCTTATTCTGGTCAGGGTTGCGGGGGGTGCTGGAGTGTATCCCACCATGCATTGGGCGAGAGGCAGGAATACACCCTGGACAGGCCGCCAACCTATCGCAGGACACACACACCATTCACTCACGCACTCATTACATTACATTCATTTGGCAGACGCTTTTATCCAAAGCGACGTACAAAAAAGTGCACTCATACCTGTGGGCAATTTAGAGTCTCCGATTGGCCTAACCTGCATGTCGTTGGACTGGGAGAGGAAACCGAGACACCCGGAGGAAACCCACACGAACACGGGGAGAACACGCAAGCTCCACACAGACAGGCCCGAGCCGGGACGGAACTCGAACCCGGGACCCACTTGCTGCGAGGTGACAGTGCTACCTACTGCACCACTGTAAAAAAAAATATATATATATAAACCGTTAAAAAAATACAAATTCAAAAATTTAAATATCAACAGTTCATTAGTATTCATCCCTCTTGTTGAGTGCTTGGCCGAACCACCTCTTGCAGCCATTTACTGCCAGTGGTCTTCTTGGGTAAGTCTCTATTAATTTTGCACAAAATGTGAGGGAGCAGTGTTTGCCCATTCCTCCTTGCAAAATAGCTGAACATACCAGATTAGCTGAGGAGCAGCAGGTGGTCAGACATTTTGAGGTCTCGCCACAGATGTTCGATGGGGTTAGGGTCAAGAAGACTCTGACTGGGCCGCTCAAGGACATCAATTTTCTTCCTTTTAAGCCGCTCCAGTGTTGCTCTGGCAGTGTGCTTTGGGTCGTTGTCCTGCTGAAAGACAAACTTCCTCCCCAGTTTAAGCTTCCTGGCAGAGGGGAGCAGATTTTTTTTTTGAATGAATCATTACATTTATACTGCACTTTTCTGAACGCTCAAAGTGCTTAACAGTGATGAGTGGGAACTCACCTCACCCACCACCAATGTGTAGCCCCCATCTGGGTGATGCAAGGCAGCCATATTGCGCCAGAACGCTCACCACACATTAGCTAAGGTGGAGAGAGAACATTTTTTTTTTTGCCAATTAAATCAGGGGATGATTAGGTGGCAAGTTTGAGAAAGCCATATTGGGAATTTAGCCAGGACACCGGAGAACCCCTAACTCTTTCAGACAAGTGTCATGGGATCTTTAATGACCACAGTGAGTCAGGACCTCGGTTGAACGTCTCATCCGAAAGATAGCATCTCCTACAGCACAGTGTTCCCGTCACTGTGCTGGGACTTTTGCAGTTTATTTGGAACACAGGGAAGATTGCCCCCTGCTGGCCCACCAACACCACTTCCAACAGCAACTCGGTATTCGCTGGTGGTCTCCCATACCAAGTACTAACCAAGCCCACACTTGGTTAGCTTCAGCCATTCGGTTGTATGGTGGTATGGCTTTTTATCCAGGATCTCTCTGCATTGTCCCACATTCATCTTCCCATCAATCATGACCAGATTACCAGTCCCTGTTGCTGAACAGCATCCCCATAACATGATGCTACCACCACCACACTTCACAATGAGGATGGTGTTACCTGGCTGATATGCAGTGTTAGATTTATGCCACACACACACCGCTTAGTGTTATATATAGACGCAAAGCCCTTTGCATTAATTGTCGTCATGTTTGTACCATTTATGTATATGGTTTGTATTTAATAAATGAATAATTCATTAAATCTGCGACAGATTGTCATATGCAGCTCTTTTAACGTCCTTATGAGTGAAAGCTGAGTTTGTTTCACAGTACTATTTGGCCATTGACTTCATGTGAACGCGCTACTCTGGCCTTCCTTTGACAGCAAGGACGCAAAAACAGCCACAGAGTCAACCGGGATGACAACTGCTGCTCAAGTCAAGAAGAAAAAAACGGAACGGTTCACGAAGAGCATATTTTGTCAGTGCAAAAAAACAGTCTTGGTAACGTTCTTGCCTGGGTGAAATTACTACGTAGTGCGCATGTCCTATTTTGCGGATTTTCACAAGTGTTTGATTAGCTATTCCACCGTTATTTAAATAGATAGAAATAACAACCGCGGACATGTGTAGAAGTACCCAGCAAAGACCACCGGTATCGTGGTTGCTAGGCAGAATGACGGTCCAGGGAGGGTACTGTCAGTAACTACCGGCAAAGGGAAGTGACGTTGCCTGTCGTCAGGTCTGTGTGTTGATGTTTTGTAGAAGCTGGAAAGCCTGGAGGACGGAAAGAGAGAGACCGTTTGTTTTTGTTCTCCGAGCGTAAGAGCTCAGAGCGACTTGGAATATTTACTTTCAAATTTTCTCGTAAATAGTTTCAAGGATAACATACGATTTATAAAAGTTTAACAACTAACCAACACAATTAGCTAGCAAAATCATTCGCTGAAAAGGAGGAATCGTCACCCCTCTGACCCCCCTCCCTAATAACAGACACAATCATGACGATTCTTCCGAAGAAGAAACCGAGCTCGACAGTCGGAGTGTCGGACCATCCGGACGAAGCAGATCGGAGGAGCGGTTCTGACCCACATCAGCATCCACACGGGGGTCGGGCAGGAACGAGGCCTAGGGCCTCTCCGCCACCCTGGCCGTACCAGGCCGCGCCACCCTCGTCAAGGGAGGACAGACGGAATGAAGCTAGCTCCCGGCCACAACAGGCCTCCCCTCCGCCTGTAGGATCGGGATCGCCCGTCGGGCCAGTGGATGGAAGTGGAAGTGGTGGGGTACCATGTGTCGCCGGAGGACGTGGGGAACTGTCAGGTGGTGTAGGCTGCGGTGGGGGGATCGGAAGTTGTTGTTCTGGGCCCGGTCTCAGTAAAAGGCGACGACAGGCGCCTTGCGCCGGTGGAGTGGCCGGTGGAGGGGCAGTCGGTGTAACTGGGGGCGGTGGTGGGGGTCCCAGTCCTGACACAGAGGAAGGGGCTGGTTACAACAGTGAAGACGAGTACGAGAATGCATCTAGACTGCAGTCAATGGACCCAGCAACAGTCGAACAGGTAAAGTAACGCTAACGTTGGCTAGCTATCATGAAAAAAAAGCTTATGAAAACGTTGCTAGATCGCAAGCTGGCATAACTAGCTACCGCTAAGCAAAACGTTGACACTTAGCTGTGTAGCAAGCTAGCTCGCTAGCTAGCTAGCTAGCTGTTGTCACCTGTCAATGAATTTCTACGAGGGCGAATAGTCTGGCTAGTCATTTGTAACTTCCTCATTCAAATGTTCTCTTCTGGTATATAGGATAACTAGCTAACATTACAGTGATGCCCATTATATAGCTAACAGTCATCTGCCTGTCGTAAGGTAATCTGGCTAGCAGGCTGATTTGAAGAAAGCATGTCATGTTATGATTTTCTGATTGTGCACGGACTAGAGAGTCTTTCTTGGGTAGTTAGTTAGCAAACATTAGTTATTCCCTGACTTCGTCGAATTGATTTCATACTGTAGCTGTGAACTGAAAACTATTACACAGCATATTGAGTTACGCCAGCTGTTACCATCTCGTGGTGCTGGACGGTTCCTGTTTGTTCATGGCATCTACCGCTAGCTGCAGTTAGACAATGTGAACTTTCACGCCGTGAACCAGATGTACAGGATCCGATTCATGGGCTGAATGAATCATCGCTCTCAGAATTTCGAAATTAGGAGCAAACGAAGCGCCTCGTTCCTACATAAAATGGATGACTTCTCGTTTGGATACTATTTGCAGTACGATGAAGTACTGCAAAACTGTACCCTGCTGAAAATTCCAGCTAAAGCCAGCAGGGATTCTAAACTGGTTTAAGATGTGTTTTTGACACTTCTTGCAGGTCATATTTGTTCTGTGACTGGTCAGAGCTGGTCTCTAGCTGGACAATGCTGGTCAAAGTTGTTTAAGCTGGTAGAGTAAGCTGGTGGTCTAACTGGTGGACAATATAGGTTGGTGACTATACAGGCTAGTCAGCTGGAGAACAGCTGGTGAACAACTGGTTGGCCAGTTAAAAGTGTCGAAAACATAGCTTAAACCAGCTTGACCAGCTTAAATTGGTTTAAATTGGAATTTTCAGCAGGCTATATAGTACAGTTTATTGGGTGTCATTTGAGTTCCCATTTTACAGAGATTTAGTTGTATCCTTTGTTTCCAGAAAAAAAAAATTCCTTTAAAATGTCGTCATGGAGTCTTCATCATGGTGTCCCAATATTTTCAGAATTCATAATTAAGCCACTCTGTGGCCACATGTCAAATGAAAGCACTTCTAAGCATTCAGTGAGAAATGACTGAATTAACACGGCAGTTTGCTTGTCCGAAAGTATGTCAGTCAAATGTATTCAAGTTGATTTTTGTAGAGGACTATGATCCCTTCCAATCCAGGTATACGCTGGGTACAGCTCTTCCTTAACTCTCCTTGGCACACCCACATTGCTCAGAACTCTACTGGATCTTCTGTAATTTACACATCCTCCACCTGCTCATGCCCATCACCATAACCGCCCTCCTCCACTCCATACTGCGTTATGACTGAATGGCCACTTTTCATTTTTTAATATTGTTCAGGGTGTGATGCTGTGCCCACCTCCCTCAAGACATTTATTTGAGCAGATATACACCAAACCCCAATGAAAGGACTCACTTCCTTAACAGTGGGGAGTCATGTTTAGGTTTTTTTTGTTTTTTTTTTGTTAATTGCACCAAAATCAGATGCTACAAAATGTTGAGTGCATAAGCTTCACCATTCAGTTCCTGTAGGTTCCCATAAGACGAACAGGCCACTCGCTGTGACTATTTAGACCTGAACTCACATTCAAAAGTTATCCTATGTTCTGTAGGCCAACACCCAGGTCTCAAAATGTTCAGCATCTATTTTAATTTGCCCCATTCTGAAGTCTGTCAGCAGGCAATCATGTGTGTGTGTGAGGCTGCTTGCATATCCCAACAGACAAGAAGACTGACAGGCACTTGTGCACGAGCATCTGGAAGATATTTAAAAAGCCCCTGCAAAGTGTTTTTTTTTTTTTCTTCTTCTTTTAATATAACAGCCATAAACATTATCTTTGAATATTTGGCCTGACATTCCGCCAGTCTGAAAACAGATGCTTGGGTGAGGAGCTGTTTTCCGCACAATAAGACAACCCATTTATATTCATCTACTGGCTGTCAGTACAAGCAGCTTCTAGCAGTGTCTTCTGGTAGGCTATATGTAGTGTTGAGTTGCGTGTAAACAGGCCCACTTGACTTGTGTGAATTAGGTGAATAAAATCATGCTGTTTAGTATTAAGAACAGCCTGATATAAAAGTTATTATTTTTAGGAGGAAGTTTTTTTTTTAATTATTTTTTTTACTCTTAGTGTTAAAATATTTCAGCTCTGTATTTGTTATACCCTGTCATTTTGACATCAAAAATGTTGTGGCCTATGTTGAGAATTTAGTGTTACATTTCGTAGGCTTAATACCAATGGAAATTGGGTTTTGAAGTTTTTAGTTTTACAATGAGGAGTACTGCGTTGTTTTTAACTGTAGGGTAACTGTGTGCTGACTTTCTCCTTAATGCACAGCTGTACACGTCAGTGAGAGATGGGCGCTGCGCTGAATATGTAGACCCAGATTTGATTTCGCTTGGGGAAAGGAACACCGGCACACTGGTATGGGCAGTCATTTATCTTTCCTCTTTCGGTAGTAAGTCACCAGAGCAGCCGGGGTAGAGTTGGCCTGCGCACATGTTCTGCCTTCTGTATCTACTCTCAGAAAGCGCCCAAAAAAGATGGCGCTGTTTCTGTTTCCTTAATCGGTACAAAAAAACCCGCTGGCGAATGTCATTCCTCGGTCAGGGACATGTAATTGTTTTTATTAGCCTACTTTTTTTTTTTTTTTTATACCTTCTGTTCTTCCTCTCATTTTTGGAGCTGCCGTTCGCATGTTCTTGTACATTTCTGGTGTCCCCCCCTCCACCGGTACACCTTCTGTAAGTCTGTTCCTGTTTCCACACTGCTTAGCCTCTCACAGTACTGCGGGACGGAGAGCTCCGATTGGAGGAAAGTGATTCTCGTCCTGATGGCAGCTGGTAAACTGCTGCAGTTTTTGGGGGGCACTTATGCCATCGTAACCCGAGGAATGGAACCTTTTAGTCACTCACTCGGGCACTCGTTTAGCCGCCTTGCTAAATTTTTCCCCCCCCGATGCAGTACGATGTTCAAACGCCTCTGTGGTGAGAGGATTGCTGGGCGGCTGTGTGGAGATGTACTTTGACTGTAATGGGAAAGCATGAGGTCTGCCTGGCAGGCCCACACAGAGCTCAGTCAAATCAGTAAAACTTTATTTATATAGTTCAATTCATGTGTAAGATGCAATTCACAGTGCTTAATGTAAAATCAAGATAAAATGCAAGATGTTGAAAGAGTATGTGTGTACGACGTTACAGGTCTGCTGTCAACAGCACATGTGCTGTGGCATACTTGCAGATTATTTCTGTAGGTTATAACAAGATAGGATAGAAACAATAAAACAAGATGAACACAAAAAAAAAACAGTAGATAAATAAGTTGATTAAGTAAAAGCAACCTAACTGAAAAAGGTGCGCTGTGAGTTTTCTCTTAAAATGGAACGGAGTGTAGCACAGTGGGTAAGGAACTGGGCTTGTAACCGAAAGGTCGCAGGTTCGATTCCCGGGTAGGACACTGCCGTTGTACCCTTGAGCAAGGTACTTAACCGAAATTGCTTCAGTATATATCCAGCTGTATAAATGGATACAATGTAAAAAAAAATGCTACGTAAAAGTTGTGTAAGTCACTCTGGATAAGAGCGTCTGCTAAATGCCTGTAATGTAATGTATTGTAATGTAAAATATCCACACTTTCTGCAGTACTCAGGGCCTCTGGTAGGCTGATCCAAAGGCTCAGGCCCTATTGGCTGTGAAGTGCTAGTAGTTGATGCTACACATCCTGTCCAGGGAAAATTCCCTGCAAAACGGCCCAGTCCTCTCATTTAGACAATGCATCTGTGCGTTCTCTGATGAACTTCGAGAGAGCCTGAACTGAGGCTCCCAATCTAAGATGTAATAATGTGTATATTTAATGCGCTGCAATGTTATTCACACTCTTGATAAAGATGAGCAGTAAACAAAACAAAAAAAACAAACAAACAAAAAAAAAACCCTAAATGCGACCTATTGTATGCTCAGAAAATGTTGGACGACTAGTAGCTCTGTTCTTTTCATCTAATACAATTACTCTGAGAAAAATATTTTGGTTAGCAAATAAAATGTTCTTTTTCCCAGACTGATGCGTTGCAGTTGTTCACGTCACATTCACAAACATTGTCCATCAGATGAGCTCGTTCACTGTTAAGTTAAGTCAATTTGCCGTCTCTGACCTTGCTTGACGGTCCAGGGAAGCCGTATTTAGCCGGCTGGCCTAGTTTAGAACGTTACAGTGCATTTCAGCGCTCTTGTGGTTGACACGCAGCAGCGGGTGACCACGCATGCTACGCTGGTGTGGTGGCTAGCTGCAGCGCCAGCTGCAGCCATGCCCCGTGTTCTGGCTACTAGCACTCTCATTTTCTGTACTGGCCTAGATGTCATGTGTCTTTCTGTTTCTTGAATGAAGGGGGGGCGGGGTTTATTCTGTCCGCTTTGCATTTCAGATTAAAAAAAAAAAAAGTAGACTGCGATGACCAGTGCTCTGCAAAGTATCAAATAAGGTTCTTTTGAAGTGTTCCGCACGCCGGTCAGTGTTGGTGACAGGAGGAGGCGTTGCCTTTGAAGGGCTGCAATTTACCCACGGTGCTCAGGGTTTTATGTGGCCCAGGAGACCTGTTTCTGGGGCTGATGGAGGGTCCCTGTGGCCCAAGGCTTCTTCACCACAACATCAGCCTCTCAGCTGAGGCCATCTCGATGGCAGTTTTTCTCCTTCATGGGCAATTATGAGGCGATACCTTCTGTGTGAACCCTGTGAAACAGAATAGGGCCGCAGTTATGGATTCCATTCGCGGTTCGATAATGAGAGGGAGCTGTCTGTCTGTCTGTCTGTCTGTCTGTCTGTCTGTCTGCACATCACCGGGGAGCTTGGTGTCCAGCAGTTGTGCATTCATTATGGAAGGGAATACGTTCACACTCACAGCCGTGTTATGTGTTTTTATCCATTACACTACGTTACATTACAGGCATTTAGCAGACGCTCGTATCCAGGGCGACTTACACAACTTTTACATTAGCATTTACGTTACCAGGAATTGAACCTTTGACCTTTCGGTTACAAGCACAGTTGCTTACCCACCATGTTACTCTACTGCCTTATCCAGTCTGAACTGCAACTGTATTGTGCATGACGTGGTGTTTTTCTGGTAATTATTTGGGAACTTAAAAAATGTTTTGCATATAATTGGATTTTATTTGCAGGGCGTTGCGTGTGAATTGGGATGCAAAATTCCCCTGCCTCAGACATTTGTGGAATTTTCCAGGAATGAACTTTCTATAGAGCAAGGATATTGATGCATATTTGAGATTTGGGATATGAACGTTTTCTGAGAAGCATGCAGTCTACGTGCCAATTTGTAAATCGTTTTTTGGCTCTTCACGTACCTCCATTAAGAGCCTGTACGTTTTGTAACTGTACGCTGTAACCGACAACATCTTGGTGCCATTTTTGATCATTTGACATGTTTTATGAGCTCTTGTACTGACACAGAGTGGAGTTTGTGTTACTTTTTGAGATAAGTCCACTTTATGTGGGGAGGGGGGGCCGTCAGATAATGCAAATAAAATCTGTTTTAAATGTAACAAAATTTAAAGCATAAAACAGTACAAGAGAAAATAGAAAATGGGAGTGATGTTACATTTAGAAACGTGATTGGTTTTCTTCACTCAGAGCTGGTTCAGGGCATAGGCCACACCATCGCCTATGGTGCCATTCTTCTTGGGGCGGGGGGGGGGCTGGGTGTCTTCATTCGCTGTGTCCAGCACACCAACAACCCCTCCCTGGGCTTCACCTGACTCACCTCCCCTTCCTCCCCGCAAAATGGACTGTAGCTAGCAGTGCTAGTGATCCTGCTTAATTAAACATTACACAGTGTAGGGTATAGAACAGCAGATGAAAAGATGAGTAACATTAAAAATAGTATTTCTGAAATATTTACTATATACATAGAATGTGTACAAGATTAATAAATGACTATAAAAATGACTTTCAATGTAGGCTAATAATAGTGTTGAACATCCTGTGAGCAATATAATAATGGCAGAATGTTATTGGAGTAGCGTATGGCTCAAAATCACCCACTTGGCCATGAATTCCCAAAACGAGCACTTAAGTTGCATGTTTCTCAAAACGTATTTGTGACCCAGGTCTCAAATTTGCATCAGTGTCCTTCCTCCATATGGAGTTTCTTTGTGGGAAATTTCAGGAAATTCAGGAGACGTCAAGAGAATTTTTTAAATCCACATCCACACGGAATATCCTAAATTACGTTATTATGTTGATAACATGATTGTATTTTATTTATTTGTACGCCCTTTGTGTGAAACTGAAGTGTAATTTGAGTGGAAGGGGGTTTTTTTTTTTTAGGGCGCGGGTTTCTAATGGGACGTCCTGTAAAAGAAGCCTGTTATTTGAGTGAAGAATGTCCGTCCCGTTGCCCTCGGCCCCGGCCTGAATGAATGGGTAACCTGAGCCCCCCCGAGGTCTGTGAACCCGTCCCCCCTCCCTGCGCACCCATCTCCTCCTCCTCTTTCTAAAGCGCCATTTTGTTTTCCCGCAGCAGGAACACTGGTTCGAGAAAGCCCTGGGGGAGAAGAAAGGCTTTGTGATCAAGAAGATG
Source organism: Anguilla anguilla (assembly GCF_013347855.1). Taxonomy (NCBI): domain Eukaryota; kingdom Metazoa; phylum Chordata; class Actinopteri; order Anguilliformes; family Anguillidae; genus Anguilla; species Anguilla anguilla. Next base: position 4,265,113 of record NC_049211.1, read on the forward strand.
AAAGAAGACGGAGCGTGCCTCTTCCGAGCAGTCGGTAGGTGGGCTCGCCGTGCTCTCACACTCCGGACACGAGGGGGGGGGGGTCAGGGCTGTCTCTGCCTGCCCGTGTCACAGTGAACTCACTCTGCACTTCACGCTGCTTTTAAACACAGCGCCCTCTACTGGACGACTGCAGTCAGTGCTTCAAGCACTGACCCAGGGCTTCCTTACTGCAGGGCTGCACAACAAGGGCCGGTCCGTTTCGGGATTTTGTGCCAACTTCTGCTCTTAATTATTTAATTGGCGTAATTATATATTGATCTGATATTTGTATAAGTCCCAGCTACAGATGCAGATTGCTAGTGTATCCTAATGATTTTACTGTGAACTGAAGAACAGGAGCGCACCAGCATGGTTTGCAGAGCCGTCAGAAAACTAAAACTAAGGTAATTGGTTGGAACAAAAAACAGCACACGGACTAGCCCTCCAGGACCGGAGTTGTCTCCCCCTGCCTTTCTGGAATGCCTCTCAGGAAATCCCCGAGTCGGGGGGGTATTTTCTGAGCTGTCAGTAAACGAGTGAAGACCTTCTCTCCTGGGTTAGCGGCCTGGCTACACTCGAATATATACACGTGATGTTGTGAACTTTTGCTTAAATTGATGCGTTTTATGGATAGATACTCCATGTATAGCAGCAGAAATATCAGTAACTACTTAGCATTTAGCAAGGCCCAGAATTAAACTTACAGGACACTTTTTAAAGAGTAATTGCACTTACTGTTTCAGCTTGGCTCCGCCTACTTTGCAGTTTTGAAAAATGCACACTGGGTTGGGTGGAGTGGGTGTGTCCATCTCATTTGCATAAAGCATTCTGTTATGCAAATGAATTTGTACGGCATAGCTGCACCCGGCTCGTGAAACACAATCGAACTAGGCGTTGCACGTCACGCGTGAATTGGGATTCGCCACCTCTCACCTCAAATGTTTTCATGAACATATTGTTTGTGGACTGTTGAGGTGGAATATGACAATGTTTATGAACGGGGCCGCCGTGTTTCGGCAGTGTTCCATCGCATTAAAAAGTAAACTGACATATTTTTCTGGGCGGCAACAATTCTCTGGCTGGCTGTCTTGAATGACATCTGCATGACATACTAGTACCTCCAAGGTGGTACTCTGATATCAGAATTGGGGCGGGGCCAGAGCGTGATGCAGAAATCCTTTTTCAAACGTTAGAGGGCAACAACAAAGATGTTTTCTACCAGTTTTTTCTGCAGAATGATAGTATTTCAGAAATGTTGAAATAGCATGGATTAAAATGTTTCATTATTTCATCGAGGGTGTAATTTCCCTTTAAAGTGATTTCATGGAAACCGTAGTCAAATTATGGAATTAACGTACTTGGCTCTTAAGCAACGAACATGTACTTGGGTGGCATTGTGTATGGTGTACTGTGCCTTTAAAATGTCCTCTTTGTTCAAAATTCAGTCAACCAGTAATGTCAGCAAAATCACACTAGATGGCGCCATTTCCTGTGGTTACAGCAGGGCATCTCATAGCCTCTGTGCTCTCTATCCAGCATAGTCCTCTGCCACAGCCTGAGTCCTGAGGCGGTTAATGTGCTGTGAGGTGGCCTGGTTTGGAGAATGCAGTCTGGGGACAATAGTGGCCGAGCTTCCCCCCCCACCCCTCTGTCCCAGGACACGGGTGGGGGGGGGGGGGGGGGCTGTGAGAACGGCTTCTCATTTCAGGCTCTCCCTGTTCTCCCTCCTTCCCCCCCGGGGGACGCGAGTGCCATTTACTGCGCCCCACTTTCATCAGTTCCCAGTGGAAACAGCACCCGGCGCATTCTCGGTTCCCAGGGCGTGAAATCGATCTGCACGGTAACAATCGGAAATGCCAGCCCAGGGCCGAGTTACGCAAGAGCTGGACGGGGGAGGAGGCCTGGTGCCTGGACCTCCATAACCAGGTGTGCAGGTCACCTGCCTGGTCTCTGGTCCTCCATACCCAGGTGTGCAGGCCACCTGCCTGGTCTCTGGTCCTCCATAACCAGGTGTGCAGGCCACCTGCCTGGTGCCTAGACCTCCATACCCAGGTGTGCAGGTCACCTGCCTGGTGCCTGGACCTCCATAACCAGGTGTGCAGGTCACCTGCCTGGTCTCTGGTCCTCCATAACCAGGTGTGCAGGCCACCTGCCTGGTCCCTGGTCCTCCATAACCAGGTGTGCAGGTCACCTGCCTGGTCTCTGGTCCTCCATAACCAGGTGTGCAGCTCACCTGCCTGGTCCCTGGTCCTCCATAACCAGGTGTGCAGCTCACCTGCCTGGTCCCTGGTCCTCCATAACCAGGTGTGCAGCTCACCTGCCTGGTCCCTGGTCCTCCATAACCAGGTGTGCAGCTCACCTGCCTGGTCCCTGGTCCTCCATAGTCAGGTGTGTAGGCCACCTGACTGGTCCTCAATCCTCCATACCCAGGTGTGCAGGTCACCTGCCTGGTCCATCCTCCCCCAGTGCCTGGCCTGACCACCTGCGCCATTTTGAAATGTCTGAAATGCCTCTAACACACGATTGAAGGTTAGAGTTCATGTTCTAAATGGTCCTCTGTTGCGTTTCTAACACCTTTCCTTTAGCTGGCATCATCATCCATGTGTTTTATGTTACTGTGTTTTACAATGTCAGTGTCATGGCTGTAGAGTACAGAGTATTGAGGAAGTCTAAAACAAAAAAAGAAACTTATTTGTGAAAGACAGCCGGCTTCCAAAGGGTTTTGTTCCACTCCCAGGACCACACACACACACGTGTTTAAAAAGCGTGGGGTCAGAAGAGGAGGGGAAGTGGGGGAAGCTCTGCTGGCGGGGTCGGCACAGAACGCCCGTGAGAGAGGGCGCGCGCGTCCCCTCGGCCAATGGGAGACGAGCTGCTCCCGTTCTGCGGGGCGTTCGCGCTGCTCCTGGGCTGCGGCGATCAGCTCTGCAGCGTGGCTGCTCCGCAGGAGGGAGGCCAGCGAGGACTTTCCGCTGTGCGCTCAGGTTTCCTTTCCCTGAGGGGGCTGTCTCACAACACTGTGAAAACACACACACACTACCCACACACACACCCGCGCGCACACACACACGCACGCGCACACACACTACCCACACACACACACACACACACACAGACTCTACATACACACACACACACACACACACAGACTCTACACACACACACACACACACACAGACTCTACACACACACACACACACACACAGACTCTACATACACACACTACCCACACACACACACACACACACACAGACTCTACACACACACACACACACACACAGACTCTACACACGCACACACACTATATATACACACACACTATTCACACATACACACACGCACACTATACACACACACACTATATATACACACACCCGCGCACAAAACTATATACATACACACTATTCACACATACACACACGCACACTATTCACACATACACACACGCACACTATACACACACACACACACACTATATATACACACACCCGCGCACACACACACGCATGTGCACACACACTATTCACACATACACACACGCACGCTATATATACACACACCCATGCACACACACACACACATGCGCACACACATGCTGTACACAGTACACACACACACTATATACACACACGCACGCACACACACCATATACACACACACACACGGCTACAAACGAACTCTCTCACGTGAAGCACGCGCCTCTGGTGACAGCTCATTCTGCAGACAGGCTGTATGAATGAAAAGCTGACGGGCGTGGGCATTGAAGGCAGGCAGAGTATTTGCATGCTCTCTCGGCCGGTCCGGAGCCGTTTGCATGGGGATCGTGTCGCTTTGCATCGGCCTTTTCCCGGCCCTTCAGTAGCGACGCCGGAGCCGAGCCCCTCTCGCCTTAATCCGCACCTGTCTGCCCGCGGAGCGCGGGAGCTCGTACGCCGCAACGCTGCACCCCGTTTCGCAGAGGGGGATTTGGGTTCGAATCCAACGCGTGCTGCCGTCGAACGGGCCACGTGCGCTTAGAAACAGGCCTCGAGCCAGAGCTGAGTTTCTGTAAAGTCCCTTTGCCTGGAAGCGTCTGTCGGAGGACTCGACTGTGAATTTCAAAGAGCCGATTGTTTTATTTGGTAACACTGTAGTTCACCCTTTGACATGATGTCGACATAACACGCACTGCGTGACATTTTGCCGATGAAAATACAACAAGCTTTATGTCGTTTGACATATAAACTGACATTATCTGTTATGCCATCTTGTGACGTCACTTGTATGACAGTGTTACGTTAGCTTTATGCCAAATGTTTTGAGTAAAGTGTTTTATTTTGTCACTTGGTAATATAATGAATAGTGTATAATAGCATATAGGCTATTCAGTGCTAATGTCAAAGTACTGGTCCTGTACTGATATCTCTGTTGGTGGAGTAAGTAATGGTGGTGGCAGCTAGTTAAGCTTGCTTCATTTGCTTTGAAGCTGTGGCACACACGTGCAGACACTGGGGGCTGTTGTGTTTCTCCAGGGACCTGGCTGCTCTGTGAATGAAACGCCGTTTTTTGGGGGGCGGGGGGGGGGGGGGTAGTTGGCATCGGGGCAAGTGTGTGACACGAAGGGGACTCTGACACTCCCCTGGGTCTATTCGCCCTGGTCATTCATTGACGCCCCGGCCCGGTTCCAGCAGGTCAGGGCGGTGCGACCGAGTGCCTCGAAAAGAACAAACCAAACAATCTCCTCCTTTTCCCCTAAGACCGCTCTCTTTCTTCTCTTTTTTTGTTCTTTTTTTTTTTTTTTTTTTTTTGCAAATGCGGTGGTCTTTTCGGTGGAATTTTTTCAGAGAAAATGTCAGCGGGGTCATTGAGGAGAATAGTCATTTTACACGCGGTATGGTGGTGGTGGTGGTGGTGGTGGGGGGGGGGGGGGAGGGGGGCGCAGGGGGGCGGGGTTTTGGAGGGCTGCTAATTTCCCGTAAGTTTCCCTGCAGTGCGGTGAGGTGCATTGTGGGTAGTTTAGTTTCAGCGACACCGCTGTGGTTTTGCCGGCTGTCGGCCGCCGTTGAGTTTTACTCATCACACTCTGTGGCGGTCTCACCTTCCTCCCGGGGGGCCTGCGTTTCCTTCGTATTTCCGCCGAAAAACAGCCCGTGGGGGGGGGGGGGTGAGGGGGGGGCATCAGGGGTGGGGGGGCACTATCTCTCTTACGAGAGCCCTATATACATGCACATATACGCTCACATACGTATGCATGTATGTAGGCTATGTATGTATATGTGCGGGGGTGGGGGTGGTTATCTCTCTTACGAGAGCCCTACATACATGCACATATACGCTCACATACGTATGCATGTATGTAGGCTATGTATGTATATGTGCGGGGGTGGGGGTGGCTATCTCTCTTACAAGAGCACTTCATACATGCACATAATATACACTGTATACAGGCACAGTTATGTATGTAATTATAGGCTACGTATGTGTACGTGCACGTTGTTATTATTACATTTCATGTGGCAGACGCTTTGATCCAAAGCGAGGTACAGCAAGTGCGTACCGAAGGTCAGTGGAACAAAAGCAGAACACAGGTCAGATAAGGGGCAGTCGTCTTTACGTAGCAGTTATCCGCAGCCATGGACATCGAGTCTCGTACGCACAGTAAGCACAGGCCAATGCACAGAAGGTCTGTGCGCGTGCACATGAGGCGTGCGTGTATACAGGGAGCCTCGTTGCTCGTTGAGATCCTGATGGTGAGGAAATGGCGGCATTGCGTGTAATGCTCAGGATCACAGAGGAGGTGTGGCTGGGCAGCTGGCCCGGCAGTGTGTGTTTGTGTGTTTTGTTATTGGTGTGTTACTTGGTGATTTGGAGGCAGGGCGTATTTGTGTGTGTTATTGGTGTGGGAGGCGGGGTGGGATGGCAGGAAGTGAAGTGATGCGTTTTTTTTCTTCGGGTCTGGGTCATTTACATTGGGCTCGGCCCGGTCAGCGGGTCACAGGCAGCGCATATGGAAATAGTCGGATGTAGGCCCAGAGCCGGTTTTAGGCGACATAGAGGATTGCCTGGGGGGGTGTGGTCCATAATCACGACCTCCATGAGAACCCTCATGTTACCCTCATGTAACCACCACGAGAGCCCCCCCTTGGTCCCTAATCAGAACCCCCATGGTCCCCTGTCACAGGCCCCCTCACGCCTGTGTGGGATGCAGCTCGACTGGAAAAGGCTTTTTCCTCAGGCCTCCAGTAGTGTACAGATGGCCCTGTGTAGACTCGCGTGAGCTGTGCATAGTGAGGGGCAGTGGGTAGCAGGCAGTGGGCTGTGGGCAGCGGGCAGTGGGTATCTGCTCTTGGGCAGGAGAGGCTGTGAGCCCTGTGTAGTGAGGGGTAGTGGGTAGCGGGTATCTGTTCCTGGGCAGCGGGTAGCGGGTATGTGTTCCTGGGCAGCGGGTATCTGTTCCTGGGCAGCGGGCAGCAGGTATCAGTTCCTGGGCAGCGGGTAGCGGGCAGCGGGTATGTGTTCCCGGGCAGCGGGTATGTGTTCCTGGGCAGCGGGTATGTGTTCCTGGGCAGCGGGTAGCGGGTATGTGTTCCCGGGCAGCGGGTAGCGGGTGACTGTTCCTGGGCAGCAGGCAGCGGGTAGCGGGCAGCAGGTAGCGGGTATGTGTTCCTGGGCAGCGGGTATCTGTTCCTGGGCAGCGGGCAGCGGGTATGTGTTCCTGGGCAGCGGGTAGCGGGCAGTGGGTATGTGTTCCTGGGCAGCGGGCAGCGGGTATGTGTTCCTGGGCAGCAGGTATGTGTTCCTGGGCAGCGGGCAGCGGGCAGTGGGTATGTGTTCCTGGGCAGTGGGTATCTGTTCCTGGGCAGCAGGCAGCGGGTATGTGTTCCTGGGCAGTGGGTATGTGTTCCTGGGCAGCGGGCAGTGGGCAGTGGGTATGTGTTCCTGGGCAGCGGGCAGTGGGCAGTGGGTATGTGTTCCTGGGCAGCGGGCAGTGGGCAGCGGGTATGTGTTCCTGGGCAGCAGGCAGCGGGTAGCGGGTGTTCCTGGGCAGCGCAGGTTGAGCCGGGTTCGTGCGGTCGCCTGAGGCCAGGCGTGTGGACCATTAAACGCATTCAAAAATCATTCAAAAATCATTCAAAGGCGCGCGGCTCCCCGTGTAAACAAACAAGCGGCGCAGCGGCGCGTCTGTACGGCCCGCGGCGGGGGCGGGCCGGCCCTGTTCCCTTCCGCTCGCGCTGCGCGGGAGACGGCATCGGGAGCCGCTCCGTCGCCGTGGAAACGGCGGCGTGGCGTGGCATGGCGTTCAGGGCTGGGGTCGTTGCCGCGCCGACCGCCGCGGCGCTGCGTACACAAGGTCAGGCGTGGGAGCGGAGTGCCCTGACCCAGGTACGAGCGCCCAGCCCCGCTACGACACAAACCCGCGCTGTTTACTCCACCCGGGCCCTCTGCGGCGTCTCTGTGGAGAACGCCGTCTCCTCATTGGTTCACAGAGCTACACCGCTCTGGGTCGCGGGTGGAAGTGAGCCCCAATAACAAACAGGCTCTCGTGCAAAAGCAGAGGAAGCGCGGTGCAAATGACCTGAATCGCGTTCCTGAGTCCCGGTTTGGGGATCCACCCCCTACGCTGGGTTTCGGTCATAATGTCCTGGGTTTGGCTATTTAGGTCAGGTTGAAGTGCGCAGCTAATTTAACAACCTATTAAGCTTAAGCATTGAACCAGTCAAGATATATTTTTAAGATGGCAAAACAAACTTTAGTTTGCTTCCATTTTCTTAGTTGTAAGATCACAACACTGACTACAGATTTGTTTTTTGTAGCACTTATTGCTGATAAGACATTCTGATCGGCGCTCATAAAAACCCAGAGTCAAACCAGTTGTGAAGTGAGTGATGTTCCTTTCACACACGCCGTGGACACTGGGGGATGTGGATTGGGGGGTTCTCGGCAGGCGTCAGTGCTCTGGCTGTCCGATGAGTGCGGTGTTCGTCCCGTCTGGAGCTGCCCCCAGAGCAGGGTTATCCAGCCTTATCCCATAAAGGGCCGGTGTGGATGCAGTACCAGCACCTGTCCCAGCACTAGGACACCTGGTTCCGCTTGTTGAGGTCTTGACTGAAGACTATTATTAGGTAAATATCTAGCGTGTAGACAGTACTGAGTGGGTACATTATTAAGGTACTAAGTGTAGACAATACTGAGGTACTGAGTGTGTAGACAGTACTGAGTGGGTGCTGTACTAAGGTACTGAGTGTGTAGACAGTACTGAGTGGGTACATTATTAAGGTACTAAGTGTAGACAATACTGAGGTACTGAGTGTGTAGACAGTACTGAGTGGGTGCTGTACTAAGGTACTGAGTGTGTAGACAGTACTGAGTGGGTACATTATTAAGGTACTAAGTGTAGACAATACTGAGGTACTGAGTGTGTAGGCAGTACTGAGTGGGTGCTGTACTGAGTGTGTAGACAGTACTGAGTGGGTGCTGTACTATGGCACTGAGTGTGTAGACAGTACTGAGTGGGTGCTGTACTAAGGTACTGAGTGTGTAGACAGTACTGAGTGGGTGCTGTACTAAGGTACTGAGTGTGTAGACAGTACTGAGTGGGTGCTGTACTGAGGTACTGAGTGTGTAGACAGTACTGAGTGGGTGCTGTGCTATGGTACTGAGTGTTGGAAGTATTGAGGTGCTGAGGGGGGCCCTCTGTAGCCTCTGAAGCTGCTGGTCTTGGTCTTGTGCCAGGAGCAGGGGGTGTGCCTGTGCTGCTTGTGCTCCTTACGTGAGCTTGCGTTCCTAATGCTCCGGCACTCTCCCCTGAAACACTGTCACATCATCCAGAAATAAGTATGCGGAGAAAATTAACACTGCGGAGAGTGTTCCCGCCCATACCGGCCCCCGCTCTTACTTAACACCGGGTGTTTCAGAGTTTCAGCATAACCATGTTTCCTGAATGGTTGTAAAGGGTTGAGCCGAACCAGTCCTCTGTCTGCTCTCCGCCCTGTTGAGTAAGTACTAGTTACTCCAGCGAGCTGCATGTGATCCTCTTCTGCACAAGTCATGTGTCATGTGGGAGTTCGTTTTGTAACTGCATTGTTATGAAATGTCACAGGATTCACAGGATTTCGGCTTCTTTGAATTCCTGAGCCTCTCTCCAAACGTATAGCCTGTCTGCTCTGATTACTGGGGATTGATGGATTGATAGATAATCTGATGAGTAGTTCTTCTTTTGAGCATAAAACATGAATGAAAAAACGAATATCGCCCATCTCAGTATTCCATATTTTTATCCCACAACTTCCAGTTATCACCAAACCCGTTTGTAACCTCCTCAAACAGTAAACATACAATACAGCAATCTCCCTCTCGGTTTCCAATACTCTCCAGTTGATGTGTCCGCTTGGTTGTGAATTACAGTTTTATTCTGGCTCCAACTAAAATTTTAACCATTGCTGCAACATGATGCCCTAACCTTTCTGACATTAGTGTTTTGAGCTCTTTGAAGCAGCCAATTATCCTCTTGAAGAAAGACATGCACGTGTGTTCATATGGACCCTCTGGCCCCAGAGTACTGTACTCCAAAAAAAAAAAACTGTTTCAGAAAGAGAGAAAGCAGAAATCATTAAAGTTGCCCTGTAGCAAGCTGCAGAGAGGTTTCAACCTGTGGAAGAGAATGGAAGCAAAGAGAAACGGTGTACTTCTCTAGGAACAAAAAGTCTGTTTGAGCCAGGATGATGGATGGATGGATGGATGGATGGATGGAAGGAAGATGGATAGATGGATGGACAGACAGACAGACAGATAAATGGATCAATAAATGCATCTGTAATTTGGTAAATAGATAAACAGATAGATCGATGGATCGATAGATATATAAATGCATCTGATTTGATAGACAGATAGATAAATAGATGGATAGGCAGATGGATGAATGCGTCTGTAATTTAGTATGTAGCGTTGTACGTGGCATATGTCACGGCCACAGTGCAGTGGGCCTGGGGAGGAAGCTCCTCTGATCTGCTGGTGATGTAACTGTGGCTAAAGGAAACTCAGCTCTCGCTGTGACACAGTAGGGGGAAGTGGGAATATGTTCACCAGAGCTCGTCTTCTTCCTGTAAAAACACACCAAACGGGATGGGTGTGTTCATTCTGCGTATGAGTGTGCAGTTTACACTCTGTGTGGCCCGCACATTTTTTTGTTTTTTTTTTGTTTTTTTGGATAATAAGTTCCTGTCACCACATCGTTGTCACCAGTAAGGACACTGCCCCGGGCAAGCCGAAGCATCCTTGTTGAATAAAGGAATGTACGTTGCGTACAAATACGGCATATCAAATTTTACATTTCCACTAAAGTGCGTCTTTATCAGTGTCAAAAAAAAAAAAACTCCCCCAAGGCTGTTTTTTTACCCAAAACACATATTCTGTATCACCCAAAATACGTCATACGATATATATCACTTTTTTTTCCTTTTGGTAAATTCTACGAAGTATATCCCCCTAGAGATACTGGATTAAAACCCAGCGAAACTGGAGTTAACAGCAGGCGGAAACTGAAGGTAGTTTTTTTTTTGGTTTTTTTTTGGCACGACACACACCCAGTCATAACAAAAGCACGGTTGCGAGCGCGAAGTCAACAGACGCACTTCCCGGTGAACGACCGGAATGGGCGATGGAATGGAGGCGAGCCGCACGGAAGGGTCGAAGGTGCGGCCGACATTCTTTCGCGCGTCTCTCTACGCTCCCTTCGTTCCCGCGCGCGGTATGCCGGAATGTGGACTCTCCGCTCTGAAGGATTGCCCCCCTGGGCGCTCGCGGGGGTGGCTGAGAGCGCCTGGCGGAAGCCCGGCGACGCTTCGTTCCGGTTTCGCCCGCGTGAGTCTGCAGGAACGCAGCGCAGTGAACCGCTTTGGCCCCGCCCCGTTCGCTGCTTTCGAAGCGTCTGATTGGCTCGCTGACGTGCTGGAATGGGCTCCGCCCCCTCCCCAGCACAGACTCTTCTGCAGCACCTTTGGGTTTCGTAAACTGTCTGTTGTTATTTACCGAGGGTCCCGGGGGGGTGGGGGTGGGGGCGGGGGGGGGGTGGTGGTAATGAGCACCAGCCTCCAGCTGAGTGCTGGTGCATTTTTGCCTGTGGCTGGTGAGTTTGTCTGCTCTACCAGCTGCTTTGGCAGGTAACCCACCCATCACTTAGAGGACTTGTTCTATTCTAAATATCATGCCGTCTGGTAAAACGGTGAAATTGGCTGCAGTGTTTTGTGACGCACCGAGTCACAGTGGCCGGTGGATGAAAAAGTTAGTTTCCTGCCCTGGGGGGGGGGGGGGGGGGGGGTCATTGAATATAATGGTTGTGTGAAACTCAGACTGACTTTGAGGAAATTCCACAGTCCTTGGGAATCGTCCTCCGCTCAGTTAGTTTAAAGGTGTTTTTTTAACGTATTGTTTATTTTACGTGAAACACCAGTTAGCACACTGTGATGCTATAATTACTCTCTCCTAGTCCAGCGGCATTCAATAACCCTTGTTTACAGACGCTCAAAAACCAGCAGGGCTGCATTTAAATAAAACGGGGCCGTGTTGTTTTGTTTTCCCCCAGGAAGTTTTCTCACAGGGCTTTTCTGAGGCGAAACAAAGGTGCAGGCTAATGACGGAACGACCGCTTTGTTCAGTCCAGTAAATGCGCGGTCCTGTTCTCGCACGTGCGCGTAGCTTCATCTGCTGTAAACAAAAATGTTTCGTCACAAACTGCTTGGAATGAGGAATTCACGTTCTCGTTCCCAGCTGGTTTCATTATGCGTTTTACCTTACCGGAATCGTATTTTTATTTACAATACACTGGCTGTGCCTTTAACCCTTTAAGGTGTGAGGTCACAGATATGTAATTAGAATGTTGTTAACATTCCGAAGCTGACTTAACCATCACCACTGGTGACTGAAAGCAGCGGCGTTCTAGAACACTGACTTGGAATTTTGAAAAAGCATTCTAAATCTAAATAAGAATCCTCTTCACGGGGTTAAAATACACATGAACTGTGTTGTCTGAGCAGGGAAAAAGAAAGCAAATGCATTCGGCGAGCCTGGCCCAATGCATGCTGGGTCACACGCCGGATCACACACTCCTGAGCTCCATCCTTTCTTTTCTGGCGGGCGGAGGAGTGTGGAGACAGAGCGGCGCAGGGTGTTTTCCTGCCCGTCTGCCCCTCTCCCCTCCCCTCCCTCGCCATCGTGGGAACGCCCCCTTCTGGAAAGTTCTCTCTCTGAAGGGAATCTCTGTACTGCCACCTTAAAGAAGGCTAATTATTATAATTGCAGCCCGTACACACAAACACACGGCACAGGGAAGAATCTGTGCACCCACACCACAAAGAGAATGCTGCTTATATGAAGACCGGGGGAGGGGGGGGGGGGGCGGCAGTGTGAATGTGCTCGTATTAACCTCTCTTTTACCAGCCCCCCCCCCCCCCCGAACCTCCCTTTTACCGCCCCCAACCCCCCCTCCCAAACCCCCCTTTTACCAGCCCCCCCCCCCCAAACCTCCCTTTTACCAGCCCCCCCCCCCAAACATCCTTCTCCACTACTCAATACAGGTTCCATTGCTACTGTTTAAGTGCCTCTCCACTCAGTGTAGAATGGATACTGCGCTGATGTTTGCAGGTTGAGGTTTTGCTGGATTGCTCTCCACAGCGCTGGAAGAACACTTTCCCCATTTACCCATTAGGGCAGGCTAAGGCAGGCTTCAGGAGGGGAAAACTCCGGGGCGGTGCTCATGTTTTCCACCCGGCCAATCAGAGCTGCTGTTTGCTCCTCTACAGCGCTCCTCTGGCTCTGTCTGCGGCTGTGGATATGAACAACATTGGAAAACGAAACTGATTTTTTTATTTATTTATTTTTTAAGTTATTGTTGGATTTCTGCCAGTGCACTGAGCTGCTGGGCTGAGTGTCATATCAAACTAAATGTGTTCACCTTCTTAGTGCTGTATCATAAAGAAGCGCAATTTTTTATTTTATTACATACATTTTATTAAGTGATTTTTTTGTGTAGCGTTTGATTGTTTTAAATATGCATATATCCACATTATCACATGGTTTACTTAGAGATGATCTGAAAGTACAGTTTTGATGACACACAAGAAAAGTCAAGAATTATTTCCGTCATCTTCTTTTAGGGACTTTATTTTAAACTAGTTTCCTGCATATTTATCATCAGTTTGATCAGAATACGTGGCCTGGTGGTGAGTTTTGGGCTGAAGCCAGCGTACGTGAGGGGGAGCATGTTGTGTGTGGATGACTACACAACTCCACACGTTCTCCTGTGCCTCTCTCCACCCAAACGGGGGGGACGGGGGGGGGGGGGGGTCGGTGTGTATGGGGGGACGGGGGTGCACATGTGGTCAGAGCAGCTGATCCCCAGGCACACGTGCACTCTCACAGAGGGGAATTCTCCTGCCTAATCCCCCCCCCCCCATAACCCCCCCGACCCCGACCAGAGTCTCTCTGGCTCCTCGGCTGTGGAGGCACGGGGAGGGGGTGGGGGGTGTGGGGTGGGGGGGGGGGGGGGGGGTAGGGGGCAGCTCCAGGGACTGAAAAGTGAGCTCACCGCGTGCTCAGAACGCTGTGGGGTCTTAAGTCGAAACAAAACGCTTTCTGTGAGGCGTGGAGACAGAACGGTCCTCCAGCAATACTAAATGATTTCATTTGTGTTCTGAAGAGAATCACTCCACAGTCAAATGTGGAAAAACTAGGTAACAACAGCAAAAAAAAACCAAAAAAACATGGGAAAATATTTGCTCATTTGAAGCAGAAGCGAATAAAAGGCACCGTTTAGCTGTTTTTTTTTTTGGAAACAGTACTTGAGTTCACGTAACTGTTCTCGTCAGTTTCAACGTAAATCCATGAAACAAATTTTAACGCCTACAGTTGGCTTTCAAATAAAACAGGCCTCTGTGCAGCGCAGGATAGAGCTGCTAATGGTGGTGTGCCGTACTGAATTAGTATTTACCGGCAAGCTTCTTTTTTTTTTTTTTTTTTGCCCGTTCTTGCACAACGGTGTACCTGCGGAGAGAACAGGGCGTCGCGTCGCGTTTCGCAAACGCAGAGCGGAGCTGTGAGGCCGGTGGCGGAGTCGGCGGCGGCGGTCAGCGCATTCCGAGGAGGGCCGTCGTCCAATCGATCCGCCCGGGCCGGAATGCCACGGCGCCGTGGCTTTCTCAAACGACGCTGACCGCCAACCGACGCGAGCGCCTCGAGACGAAGCCGAACGCGACCTTCGACCTGCCGCGTTTTTGCGCCGGATTACACGCGGAGAGCAAACTCTTACCAACGGGTCCACGTCATCGAGGGGGATGAACCAAACGTTCACGGAGAACGTCGGAATATTTCGGCCAATCGCGTTGCGGCCGGCTTGTCTGTAAATCCATAATCTCTGAAACCTTCGAAATAATCTATGAGAGAGACACGGGTATTTTTAGCAGGTCCCTCCGTGGCCAGGTCCGAAGTTGGCCAAAGGGCTTTGAGACGCGACGGCATTTTGAACTGTGTCCCGGGAGTGACTGAACCAGTTCCCTTTCACCCACATACCCCCCCGAGTCCACGGCCTCGTCTCGCCCCGGCCTGGGCTGGGGGGAACAACAGTTTGGGTTGTCCAAGGTCCCCCCTGTAAACACAGACGGCAGTGCAAACGCTCCCATTGAGAAATCCTGACGGTCACCCCTGTCTCATTGTGAAAAAAGCCGGGCACTCTTATGAAATGCGTAAATGACCTTTCACACACTTTTGTGTAAAAGCTGTGGGGTTTTTAAAAAAAAATTTTTTTTTTTGGAAGCATTATCTAGACATGAATTCGAAATGAATGTGGACCTCTCAATGACTTTTATCGATTTGTACCTTCACGGTCTTACTATTTTCAGTTCATTTCCATTCTGTTTTATTTGTATAGCGTTTTTATAGAGAACTGTCACACAGATGCTTTACAGAGCAGCAAGACAAGAATCAGAGCAAAAAGAACAGAGCGAACACCAGGCCTGAATCCCCAAATAGCAGGTACATGAGGTAAAAAAAAAAAACTCCCAGTGGGGTGAAAACCCTCAAACGGTGGCGATGGGAAGAAATCTGGAGAGGAACCCGGCTATAGAGGGGGAGCCCATCCTCCACTGGCCAGCCTGGTGTAAAGTTAGCGGTGGAATGGAATGTGGCAGAAATGCTTCAAGGGATCTATCACAGCAAACAGAATGGGTCAAGCAGGTTACAGCAGAGGTGAAAGCAAACAGGACTAACAGAGGACTGATATGGTGTGATTGAGTATAGAGCAGTTTAGAGGAGCCGGGCGGTGGATCTGGAGCTCCAGGCTGCGTCAGGGTCCCAGGCTCCCGGCCTCCTGGGTGACTTTCCGCCGGCGTTTTTTTTTTTCTCTCCGTTCTGCCCTGGCGTCCCGCGTCTGGGCAGGGCTGAGTGCCGATTGGCTGACGGGCCCCGGGCCTAGTCTGGCTCGGCCTTTCACCGCACTGACCTGCCGCTGGTCTCGTTCAGTGCTGGCACGCTGTCTGGCGCTGTCGTAAGATGGTTTCCATGACGCCGGCTGAAACCGGCTGCAGGGAGGCGGGCGCTGTCTGGGCTGTAGGGGACCGGGCCAGGTCAGGGGGTGATCTGTGACATAGCAGCTAGCCCGTCGGTCGCGCTCACCCATTCATGCACACAGTTGGAGAGCAGCGGCTACATAAAGGCCTAAAAACGCATTCAAATCCTGAATCCCGTAGTTATTACAGCACACAAAACAATCAGTTTAAGGGTAAAAACCGCAACCAGAACTAGAAATGCTAGCTTATCACTTCCTGACAAAGTTATGGGACGCAATTGGAGAACGTAGCGGCTTACATGTATTTAAATTGGATTACGTGCTTACTACAGCATGCAAAATGACTGGAGGACAGGATCAGTTTGACCCTGCAGTGCAATGATGTGACCGTAGCGTGTCGTCTCCTGGTGAAGGTGCGGACGGGAAGGCAGACAGCGTTCATCGGCGGAGGAGCTGCCGCACAGCTGAGGGGACTGTGACCGGTCTGAGGAGAGTGCGGAGGGGACCGCGCGTTCACGGGGAATATCGCGTTTTGTTTTCGTTTTGGGGACCGGCTCGTGGAGCGCCAGTGAGATGTGGGTCACGGGCACCCGGCAGGATGGGCAGCCGACAGAGCGCTTCCTGCCGTCTCCCTGGCAACCCCGCGAGTCGACGGCTGTCGCTCAGAAACCGCAGCGTGGCAGGGCGACGGAGCCGAGCGTAGCCCTCGCGCAGCTAGCCTGCATCCGGCGCGGTCTGCCGTCTCACTGGGGGGGAGAGGTGCTGGGGGTGGGGGGGGCACGTTAGTCTGGGAGCCTCCACGCGTTTCCACGTGGCCCTGAGTTCTTAAACCGCGTGCTTTCCAGAGTAAGGAAGCTGCCTCTCTTATCACTTTATCAGGCCAAGGAGCCGACACGCACACACACGCACTCACACACGCACACGCACTCACACACGCACACTCACACGCGCACTCACACACGCACTCACACACACAATGGGGAATTATAACGTCTGATGCGAAGCAGTGTATTTCAGTGTTCCTTTGCTCTGCTATTGAAGTGGAGTACGTTGTCTGGAATTTCAGAAAGAGGGTGAAAGGGTCGTGTGTGACTTGTGAATGGGGGTTGCAGGGTTTTAGGACAGGCCCTGGGAGAGCGAAGGAGAAGCCGTAAAATGCTGGAGAGGAGCTGATGCTTTGCCTGTAACCGAGCCCCATGGCAGAGCTGCAATGGCCTGTAACCGAGCCCCACAGCGGAGCTGCAGTGGCCTGTAACCGAGCCCCACAGCAGAGCTGCAGTGGGCTATAAACGAGCCCCACAGCGGAGCTGCAGTGGGCCGATGCTGGGCCTGTAACCGAGCCCCACAGCAGAGCTGCAGTGGGCTATAAACGAGCCCCACAGCGGAGCTGCAGTGGGCCAATGCTGGGCCTGTAACCGAGCCCCACGGCAGAGCTGCAGTGGGCCAATGCTGGGCCTGTAACCGAGCCCCACAGCGGAGCTGCAGTGGGCCGATGCTGGGCCTGTAACCGAGCCCCACGGCGGAGCTGCAGTGGACTGTAACTGAGCCCCACAGCGGAGCTGCAGTGGGCCGATGCTGGGCCTGTTTATCAGCCTTGAGCAGGCCAACCGGGCGGAACTCTGGCTCACTGCCTGCGTCAGCGGAGCTCTAAGGCCCCGCCCCTTTTCTTAGAAACTTGATTACTGCTTATCAGTGACATTTTATTTGGCGCCGTCTCTCCCCTGTCGTAGATGCAGCTTGCGGTTGACTCTTTTCCAGGCATGTGGCCTTCTGCACTTCTCTTTTCTCGTGAAAACCCTTTCTTTTTTTTTTCTGCGGTAAGCTGACGCCTTGGCCGTGTCGCGCTTAAAGTAGTCCTTCCTCTTCCTCTTCCTCTTTCTCCCCGGGCGCGCTGAAGGGCTAGCGGCTCTGATCAGGCTCGCTGTGCCTCGGATGCCCGATGTGGCAGTGTGGCAGCCCACCAGCGGGAGCAGGAGCGCGTGTGAATGCTGACCTTTATTTGTGGAAAAAGGCAGCTGTCGGTCATGCGTCTCTGCTGCGATGACTTGATGCGCGTTATGATCATAAATGACTTCACTCGGAACAGGTGCAGGCTTTCAGGTGTGTGCAGCCTGGGCAGAAAAGGGCAGGGGAGGGCGGGGGGGGAAGAGAGAGGGATGAGAATAACAGATGAGTCAAAGTGATGTGAAAAAGAGAAGGGGAATTTCTGACCGAGAAAAACCCACCTCTTGTCCCTGGGCAAACACACATCTGGTGAACCTGTCGAATGAAAACAACATCAGCGCACAGAACAGAAACTCTGCCTACATGTCATCCTCATTAACTGTGTGAAAATATGGTCATTACGTGTGTCATTATGCTAAATATGTCTGTGTCAATTAACTGATATACTACTTGGTGGAAAACAATTGTTGTGTTAAGTTATATATGATAAGACCTGTACTTTATGCTGTTAGCCATTAGTCAAGCTTGCCATTGTGTCGCTTGTCACCTTGTGTCAAACTACAGAGTCTTATTTTCAGTAAAATCCAATGTACCTGTGTGCATTTGTTATTTAATTATACTAATTATACTTTAATTATACTGTGACTGCATCGCTTGTCTTTGTGCCTATAGTTTCATTTTTGCATGGAAGTGTGATACCAATGCAAAAGCACAAGCTGGAATTTTCGGCACCCCCCCACCCCACCCTTGGACGGCCACGGGGGCTTTTCCCCTATTTGCATGAGAAACCCAAACCATATCTGAGCCATGGTCCCGGGACAGCTGAGAAAGTTGCCACCCACAGCGCTCGTTCAAACAGAACCTGTAGGGCATGTTCAATTTTCACAATGCTGCTGCGGCACCAACAGTCTGCAGTGAAAGAATCGTGTAGTATATTAATTAACATAGGAATGTTCCCATTCAAGGGATTGATATCTGGCACATTATGATCATGGAGACAATTAAATTCATTAAAATTCAATTTAAATTGTCAATTAAAATTCACATGTCAATAAATTCATAGTAGCCCAACAGTGAGAGTTTTAAAACTAAACAGAATGTGGAGGTTTCTGTCCTCAGTTGATAAGCTTGTTTTTTTTTCTTTTTCTTCTTCTGTGGCCTCCGTTTTAACTCTTCTCGCTACGTTTGGGCGATACTGCAGAAGAGGAAATTGACTAAGAAATTCTAAGAAGATGTTGCTGCCGCATCATGTGACTTGCTGGAACCGAGCGCTGAGGTTGGCGCTCATTTGCATATCAGATTCAGGAAGGTGGGGGCCGAGGCAGAAGAGAATAGGGAGGGGCCAGAGCCGGGTCTTGTTTACATCTGCGGTTATCGTCGGTGACTCAACAGAGGGACCGGTGTAGATGGTGCGTGTGGTTGTCACCAAAGAGGCATTGGGTTCGCACCCACTCCAGCAATGAAACGTCGGTTTCACAGTCTCCACGGCAAGCTCAGATCAATGATGCATGGCACTAAAAGACCTGACGCATTAAAAAGACACAAGCAGACATTTTTACACCGTTTCATTTGACTTATTTGGGTGAAATAAATGGAAAACATAATAATTGGAAAGAAATAAAAGAAGGAAAAATAACACTGCACTTTAATTTTTTAAACGGAATCCCTTGTTTTACTGTACTGGACAGTAGACTGTTAGAGGAAGTGTGTAATGGCAGGCAGCCTCAGCCCTTTGTTCCGGCAGCCCTGTAAACATCACAGCAGCAGTGGCCTCAGGCCTGTGCTCAGTGGCCACATGTGGATCAGGGTGCGTATCCCGGCAACACACCTGGATGACACGATGCGTGTCAGTGTGACCCACTCATTGGCCGAAAACAAAAACAGGGGCCGGATAGAGGGGCAGGGGGACAGAGGGGCTGAGGGACAGAGGGGCAGGGGGACAGTGGGACAGAGGGGCAGTGGGACAGAGGGACAGGGGGACAGAGGGGCAGGAGGACAGAGGGGCAGAGGGGCAGGGGGACAGAGGGGCAGAGGGGCTGAGGGGCAGGGGGACAGAGGGGCTGAGGGGCAGGGGGACAGAGGGGCAGGGGGACAGAGGGGCAGGAGGACAGAGGGGCAGAGGGGCAGGGGGACAGAGGGGCAGAGGGGCTGAGGGGCAGGGGGACAGAGGGGCTGAGGGGCAGGGGGACAGAGGGGCAGAGGGGCTGAGGGGCAGAGGGACAGAGGGACAGAGGGGCAGAGGGGCAGGGGGACAGAGGGACAGAGGGGCAGAGGGGCAGGGGGGCAGGGGGACAGTGGGACAGAGGGGCAGTGGGACAGAGGGACAGTGCATCCAACTGAACCGCAGTGGCAGATGCACAAATTAAATAAATAATGAAAAGAATGAAACTGTGTTGTCATGAATGGAATTGTTCTCAACAGTTACAGGTAAAAACTTGCCACCTAATCTCATCCCCTGATTTAATTGGCTAAAAAATGTTCTCTCCCTCCAGTGGAGCTGCTCAGTGGCCAACAATAGAGGATTATGGTTGTGCTGGGCAGCTCCCAGGTGTGAATGTGTATGAGTGTGAAGCAGGGCGTTCCCGCAAAAGAGCATCCGTGCTCAGCGAACCTACCCTGGGTAAATAAAGGTTCAATAAAAATATTACAAGGAACAGCTTTGGCAGTGAATGTTTTTGCATCTTTCTTTTTGGTGTTGACCTAATAAGGGAAATGTTTTGCTCAGTCAGATCAAGAAGAGTCATTGCAGAAGTCTCTATTTTCAAGCGTGTGGCAAACTTTGAAATGCATAAACTGCAAAGTGCAGACTTGCCATGATTAGATGCCATGACTGCTCTCTTGCTCTCTTGTATATCCTTAAACTGAAGAAAAGCTTTGTTTTTGGACAGTTGTAAGAATTTGCACTGAAGACCTCATTCTTCTTCCTCCTTTGTTCTGTTCACAGCCGATCAAGTGTATGGAGACCAAGATATGCACGAAGTGGTGCGAAAGCACTGTATGGATTACCTGGTGAGTCATCTCTCTACGTCTGCCAATCAAAACGAAAGTCAGCTATGAAACCTCGGGACCTGTGCCCAGAGTAATAATGCTCCCTGGCTGTTTAAGACCGAAAAGCAACGCCAACAACAGACTGAAAACAACATGGACGTGTGTTTCATTCGCAGATGAAGAACGCAGATTACTTCTCAAATTATGTGACGGAAGACTTCACCACATATATCAACAGGAAGAGGAAAAACAACTGTCACGGGAACCACATTGAGATGCAGGCGATGGCTGAGATGTACAATCGGCCTGTGGAGGTTTACCAGTACGGTACAGGTGTGTGGCACCCGGGGAACTTTGCCCGCCGTTAGAGGAGCGGAGGGGTCTTCAGACTGATCGATAAAATGCCCCCAAAATAGTCAAAAGCAAAATGGTGAAGTCACTTTTAAATACATACAATTTTTTAAGTACATCCAATTCGTAATGGAGAAGCCTTTGACTGAGACATTAATTGCCTAAATAATACTGAAGTACAGAAGTTTTGGACCAATAGGGATTGCTTTTGTGTTCACCCTAGAGTACCCTAGGTAGTGAAGTTCATTAAATTCGCAGAGCAAATAGAAAAAGCAGAAGATGGGCCTTTATTTTGGCCATGAGCAAAATTTACAGTAGTAGCTTAAAGCATTCAAAAGCATGCTTAAGCCAATAACATTTAAATTAATTAATTTATAAAACGTTTCAACAAATATCCTGCCTCAAGTTCAAAACTTGAAAACAGTAACTGTGTCTATTCTTCAAGACAACTGAAAAGTAGCATTTTTGATGTTTATAAATCTGCAATTACCCCCTTCCTCCTGTCTTAAATGTTCCAGAACCAATCAACACGTTCCATGGCATCCACCAGAACAACGACGAGCCAATCAGGGTCAGCTACCACCGCAACATTCACTACAACTCCGTGGTGAACCCCAATAAAGCCACCATCGGGGTCGGGCTGGGACTACCGGCCTTCAAACCAGGGGTGGGTACCATGAACGGGACGTCCTGCAAAAACACGCTACGCCAGGACACACTTCCATAACACGAGTGAGAGCCCAAACACAAACACAGTCGTTACAGCAGGACGCATTTCCACAGCACGACTGTGAACCCAAACAAAAACACAATGGTTACACCAGGATGCATTTCCACAGCACGACTGTGAACCCAAACAAAAACACAATCGTTACATCAGGACGCACGTCCACAACACGACTGCGAACCCAAACAGAAACACAATGGTTCAGAGCTATGGGCTAGCGTCTTAATAACACAGTGCAGTCTCCTCGTGGAGTTAGATGTGAGGCCTTTTCTCTCTGGGACAACGCAGGGAGGCTGAAGCGAAGGACTGAGGCCATTTGTTATGATGTTGCGGTTGGTGACTTGGTGTGAAAGAAACTAATCCGACCCCATTAACCCCCTGTCTGTCTGTCTGATTGAAGTGTAGCGGTGGTGTGTAATTGTGGCCCCGACTGTGTACACAAGCACGTTTCACTGTCAGCCAGCTGGACCTGGGAGACATGCACACAGGAGCACGCACATAGCTCTCAGCACACAGCATACAGCTCTCAGCACACAGCACACAGCTCTCAGCTCACAGCTCACAGGAGCACACAGCACTCAGCTCACAGCACACAGCTCACAGTACACAGCACACAGCACTCAGTACACAGCACACAGCACACAGCTCACAGCACACAGCACACAGGAGCTCTCAGCACACAGCTCTCAGCTCACAGCACACAGCTCACACACAGCACACAGCTCACAGCCTACAGCTCACAGCACACAGCTCACAGTACAGAGCACACAGCTCACAGCACTCATCACACAGCTCATAGCTCACAGCTCATAGCTCACAGCTCACAGCTCACAGCACACAGCACACAGCACACAGCTCACACAAACAGCACACAGCTCACAGCACACAGCTCACAGCTCACACAAACAGCTCACAGCACACAGCTCACAGCTCATAGCACGCAGCTCACAGCCCACAGGAGCTCACAGCACACAGCTCACAGCCCACAGGAGCTCACAGCACACAGCTCACAGCCCACAGGAGCACACAGCATACAGCTCTCAGCACACAGCACACAGCTCTCAGCTCACAGCTCACAGGAGCACACAGCACTCAGCTCACAGCACACAGCTCACAGTACACAGCACACAGCACTCAGTACACAGCACACAGCACACAGCTCACAGCACACAGCACACAGGAGCTCACAGCTCTCAGCACACAGCTCTCAGCTCACAGCACACAGCTCACACACAGCACACAGCTCACAGCCTACAGCTCACAGCACACAGCTCACAGTACAGAGCACACAGCTCACAGCACTCATCACACAGCTCATAGCTCACAGCTCACAGCACACAGCACACAGCACACAGCTCACAGCTCACTGCTCACAGCACACAGCTCACACAAACAGCACACAGCTCACAGCACACAGCTCACAGCTCACACAAACAGCTCACAGCACACAGCTCACAGCTCATAGCACGCAGCTCACAGCCCACAGGAGCTCACAGCACACAGCTCACAGCCCACAGGAGCTCACAGCACACAGCTCACAGCCCACAGGAGCACACAGCATACAGCTCTCAGCACACAGCACACAGCTCTCAGCTCACAGCTCACAGGAGCACACAGCACTCAGCTCACAGCACACAGCTCACAGTACACAGCACACAGCACTCAGTACACAGCACACAGCACACAGCTCACAGCACACAGCACACAGGAGCTCACAGCTCTCAGCACACAGCTCTCAGCTCACAGCACACAGCTCACACACAGCACACAGCTCACAGCCTACAGCTCACAGCACACAGCTCACAGTACAGAGCACACAGCTCACAGCACTCATCACACAGCTCATAGCTCACAGCTCATAGCTCACAGCTCACAGCTCACAGCACACAGCACACAGCACACAGCTCACAGCTCACTGCTCACAGCACACAGCTCACACAAACAGCACACAGCTCACAGCACACAGCTCACAGCTCACACAAACAGCTCACAGCACACAGCTCACAGCTCATAGCACGCAGCTCACAGCCCACAGGAGCTCACAGCACACAGCTCACAGCCCACAGGAGCTCACAGCACACAGCTCACAGCCCACAGGAGCTCACAGCACACAGCTCACAGCTCACAGCACTCAGCTCACAGCACTCAGCTCACAGCACCCTGCTCACAGCACTCAGCTCAGTGGCAGTTCAGTGGAAGCTGGTGGCTGTATTGTCATTAGCGCTGCGGGTCTGAAATGCCTGTCACCGGAGAGGAGCTGTTTAAGCGATGGACGTAGCGAGCCCAGTAACCATCATCCGGGCATCGTTTCTGCATTCGCCCTATGAACAGGCCCGATGTTAATCTGGTGCTGGGATCACTAATGTGCAGCTGTGCTCCGGGCAGGACAGCCCAAACACCGCGTCTGAGGCCTGGGCTTCAGGAGGAATGCCAGCCTTGATTATGACGTGTAAGGGCAGCTGTGCACCAGGCAGAACAGCCCAAACACCGTGTCTGAGGCCTGGGCTTTCAGGACGGAATGCCAGCCTTGATTATGACGTTTAAGGGTACATTTTTAAATCGCGTGGCTCCGATGTTTTGTCTGTAGCACGGAGCATGTATTTTTCTCTGCGACAGCTTCGCCCAGACTTCTGGATTGGCGGCTTTAGAAGGAGCCAGTCGGGACGGTCCCACGTTGTCTGTCTGTGAGCTCAGCTTCGGACGGTCCTGCGTTGTCTGTGAGCTCACCTTCGGGATACCCCCCGTTGTCTGTGAGCTCAGCTTCAGGGGCCCGTGGCTTTTGTTTAGCAGAGAGGCCGACAGTTGTTAGTCCAATCAAAGGCCAGAAAGGCTGGAAAGCGTGGCCTGGACTGTCCCCCTTCCAGGACAGGCCGACATCAAAGGGCCAGGGGGCGGGGCTTGGGAGAGGAGAAACATTCCACACGTCCCTGACTCCCGGGAGGATCCCATTAGCGGCGATCTGTCCTGTTTGTGCTGGAGGTGCCTAATGACCACACTGTGACGGTCCACACGCAGCCCAGCAGATGTTAGAGGTGCCCCTCGAGAGTCGGAGAACTCTGTATCTCTACGTTCTGCTCCTCCTTTCATTCAGGAATCTGTCTTCATTCGGTCAAACTGGTGGTCAAATTTCAGCTTCGATTTGAACGCTTTTAAACATATATGAGACCATTTCATGCACTTGCAGCTGTGAATCGTCTTCTTAATGTTATTTGCCTTGGCTTTCGTGTATTCCGCGTATTTGGAATACATCACACAGTAATTGCCTATGTACTTCAAAACTATTCAGGCCTAGTTAAAATAAGTCTGCGTCAGGTTAACGGAGTGTAATGACATTCTTCTCGAATCAGTCAGGGTGTCGCCTGGCCCCTGTCCTTGTGTGTGTGTGCTGTAGCCATGCGGCCTCGTGGGCACGTAGCTGAGTATCTGTGTCGGCGTGTAACCATGGAGACTTGTAGCTGTGTAGCCATGTAGAGTAGACGTGTAGCCATGTTGCTCTGTAGCCTTGTAAACGTGTGGAGTAGACATGCAGCTGTGTAGCCATATAAATGCGTAGAGTAGGTGTGTAGCCGTGTAGAGTAGGGTTGTCAAAAATACCGACACTTCGATACTTACTCGATGCCAAAAATTTGAAACGGGTACAATGCTCGTTTGCAACAGTATCGAATCTGTCGATACCAACGGCGCTTTCTCCGCCTCCTCCACTAGCCGCACACACATACACACCCCGCACCCCTGCAAACCGGCACAGTCAGCAGCCGTCAGCGGCGTTGTCGTCAGTAAAACAGTGTGGAAGGGCCTTGTCAACATGGCAAGTGCTGCAGAGCCTCCACGACCAGTTTTGGTCGAAAAGGAAAACGGCGGAAGTGCCGTTTGGAAGCATTTTGCATATGAGGCAAACGAACAAGGAAAGGCTTAAGGATATCGATAGGCCTGTATGCAAACAGTGCTACGAAGTGGTGACGACGAAGCACGGTAGCACATCAAACTTGGCGAAGCACCTGAAGGACCGACACCCCAGTCTCGATATGGAATTTCGAGAGGTTAGTGACAGCTTCCGTTTCAACATCACTGACTACGTTTACATGCACAAAATATTCCGGTTTTTGCCCTCATTCCGAAAAAGACAATATTCCTACTAAGCTGTTTACATGGCTATTTTTACACGTCAAAATAGGATTTTTTCAGTTTTCCACCGGTGGCGGACTTGTTCGACCGTGCGAACACAGCCTCCCCCTTTTTTTCGTTCAACCACCTTCTTGAAAACGTCGGCGTTGCGATATTTGCGCATATCCAATAACCTGTTGATATCCAAGCCTTTCACAATGTTTAAAAGTAGCTGTGTTTCTCCTTCCGACCAGAAATGTGGGCTTTACTTTTGTGCATGCATCTCTACCCCGGCCTTGCGAACTGTTGGCTAGTTGGTTTGTTAACAACGCACAGACTCAGACAACTTTTAAATATTGTTCCCGTGTTTATTAAAAATATTTTTTATGCCTCTTAGTGTGTTGTCATTTTTTTCCCCGTGGTATCGAAAACGGTATCGAATATCGATATTTTCCTGGGTATTGGTATCGAAGTTAGAAATTCTAGTATTGTGACAATCCTAGTGTAGAGCAGACGTGTGGAGTGGGCGTGTAGCTGTGTAGAGTAGCTGTGCAGCCGTTTATCTCTGTAGCTGTGTAGCCGTGTGGAGTAGCCTTGTAGCCGTGTATCTCTGTAGCCATGTGGAGTGGCCTTGTAGCCGTGTATCTCTGTAGCCGTGTGGAGTAGCCTTGTAGCCGTGTATCTCTGTAGCTGTGTGGAGTAGCCTTGTAGCCGTGTAGCCGTGTATCTCTGTAGCCATGTAGCCGTGTGGAGTGGCCTTGTAGCCGTGTAGCCGTGTGGAGTAGCCTTGTAGCAGTGTAGCCGTGTAGCCATGTGGAGTAGCCTTGTAGCAGTGTAGCCGTATAGCCGCGAAGAGTAGCCTTGAAGCAGTGTAGCCGTATAGCCGTGTGGAGTAGCCTTGTAGCAGTGTAGCCGTATAGCCGCGTGGAGTAGCCTTGTAGCAGTGTAGCCGTATAGCCGCGTGGAGTAGCCTTGTAGCTGTGTAGCCGTATAGCCGCGTGGAGTAGCCGTGTAGCTGTGTAGCCGTGTATCTCTGTAGCCGTATAGCCGCGTGGAGTAGCCTTGTAGCTGTATAGCCGTGTGGAGTTGCCGTGTAGCTGTGTAGCCGTGTATCTCTGTAGCCGTATAGCAGGCCCCTGGGGCAGCAGGCTTCTATTGTCCTGCAGCAGCAGCTCATCCCTCATCGTCTGAATGAAGTGAAAAACAAACTGGCAGCTCCGTAATTATCTCTGCAGCAGCATGTCACTGTGGGCCAGCGCAGAGTCACGCGCTGCTCAGCTCCTGCTCCGCTCCTGCTCAGCTCCTGCTCCGCTCCTGCTCAGCTCCTGCTCCGCTCCTGCTCCGCTCCTGCTCAGCTGCTGCTCAGCTGCTGCTCCGCTCCTGCTCAGCTTCTGCTCCGCTCCTGCTCTGCTCTGCTCCTGCTCCGCTCCTGCTCAGCGTAGCGTTAGCCGCTGGACACTGCCCCCGCTCCCGCTGCGGCCTTCTCTCACACGCGGCTGTGTTCTGCTCCTTTACCTCCTTTACGTATAACTCTCTATAAAGAGCATTCGGGGCCTTAAGGATGGATCTGTCGCTGTTCTTCGTGGCTCTTTACAGCCGCTGATTCTGTTCCATTAATCTGTTATTCTTCAGTCATGAGTATTTTGCAGCTTCGCCAAAGCTGCGTTTGTTTGACGGGGGTACAGCGAGAACCCCCTGTGAAAGAATGACTTCATTCATCTTTATCATGCAGCCGCAGCATTACAGCTGCAGTGTTTTAAATGCGTAAAGGGCGGGGTCATTTCGGCATAAAGGGAACCACTGCTTATCGCTCTCATGCCCAGGAACAGCGAGGGCCTTTTTATTTTTTATTTTTTTTATATGAGCACATTTCCTAAGCATTCACAGATTGTCCCTCGTCCGGGCGATAAGGCAAACAACAATTAAAACGCAAATACGCTGCCGCACTCAAAACGGGCACGAAGATAAAAAACAAACAAAAAAAAACAAAAAAGAAAGGTCCCAGTGTGGCCGTTCTGGAACTTTCTGTGCCTGAAATGCAGTCCTGATCTTATCTGCGGAGCCGGGGAGTTGTGCTTATTGAGGACAGCGGCGCTGTGTGTCTGGGTACGTGTGTGTTTGTTTGTGTCTGTCTGTGTGTGTGTGTGTGTGTGTGTGTGTGTGTGTATCGGGGTCAGCTGTGTGTAGCTCCCTGTTTGCCAAGGATGGTGACGCTGTGTGTGTGTGTGTGTGTGTGTGTGTGTGTGTGTGAGTTACTGCGTGTGTGTGTGTGCGTATCGGGGTCAGTTGTGTGTAGCTAGCTCCCTGTTTGTCTGGTGACAGTGGGAGGCGGGCGTTGTGAACAGGCTGTGTGGGCATGGTGTTCAGGAGTCCAGGACGTTCAGTGTTCCCTGAGAGAGAGAGAGAGAGAGAGAGAGAGACACACTGCACCAGCTCAACAAGCCCCCAGAACCTCCACGGAGGCACGCAAGCCCCCAAAACCACCATGGAGGCACACATCACACTGCACTAGTAATCACTGCATTAGTAATCCCCAAAATAGCAAGCACCTGAGGAAAAAATTAAAACCCTCAAATGACGATGACAAAAAAAACTCCCCGATGGGAAGATATATTGGGAGGAACCCGGCTATAAAGCCCGTCCTCCACTGACCAGCCCGGTGTAAAGGAGCGGTAGAATAGATAGTAACAATAGTGTAATAGGGGATCTATCACTGCAAGTGAAATAGGTTGAGCAGGTTACAGTTGAGGTAGTACTGATGTGGTCTTCAGTTTCCTGAAGGTTGGGCACCTCTTTGTATTCTTACTACGGTGTGTTTTATTTGGCCTTGACGCTGATGGTTCCTGCTGTTGAAGTAGTGTACGGGGTTTTCCTTCTTTTTACATGTGAATTCCCCTATAACTCCAGCACCTACAGACAGACTGGGATGTGCATATGGGATTTTTTTTTTTTTTTTTTTTTTTTTCCTACCTTGGGTCCTGCTATTGGACCATGATCCCACAGAGCTTGTTTTTATGTGCTGAGAGAGGTCAGAAGCAGACCTATAAGGCGAGCGCTTGGAGCGGGGCCACAACGCGTGTTTCGCGTTTCCGAAGCTCCGCTTCTTTCGACGACATCAAGGCCGTTCTGGCTGGGGCTTCTGCACAGGAGGCACGGTCACCTGACGCTGCATCTCCTTCTCACACGTCGTCTTCTTACCGGACAAACAAAAAGACAAACGAACCAACGGGACGAACGGTGGCATTTTTAAAAAATCTGCTTTGTTGAGCTCTCTTCCAAATCATTTTGACGTGTGAACTGGTGAGCTCACCTGTTTCGGCCCGATAAAAAAAAACAAAAAAAAAAACGTAAGCTCAGCATCCCCAAAGTACAAACTCCACCTTGGGAAAAAATAAAAATAAAATAATATTTGTTACACTGTGGACACTGGACCGGGTGAAGTGCAGCGATCGGAATGCATGTTATTTTCAGTGTTCTGCTGGAACTGCAACTTCTGGTCATTTCGACACACCGCTGACCTCACTTGACCTTAGCATTTTCCTGTGTTCGCTGTGACACATCAGTGGCACCGCCATGGGTTCTCCAAAAAGAAGTGAATGCAGAATACTGCGATGCATCTCCCTCTGTGTCTATACGGTACTCTCTATGGACAGAACACACTTTGTAAAACCCTATGAACAGAACACACACTTTATAAAACTCTATGGACAGAACACACACTCATAAAACTATGAACATAAACACACTTTATATGAAGTCCTCGGTCTGTAGCTGGTGGCTTTCTCTGCGTTACCTCAGGGTAATGGGGTTTATTTTAAAATGTGAACATCGGTGTGAAAGTGCTACCCATGAATGAACACTGAGGAGAGGTTCGTGTGGACGCTTTTTTATTTTTGATATGACCTCAGACCCATTCCTGTGTCCGTGCCCCATGCATCAGCGCGTACATACTGGTGAAGGCAGAGGACCCAATAGCGGGGTTCGCGTGCTCCATGTTGACCCATTACATTTTTTACATTACAGGCATTTAGCAGACGCTCTTATCCAGAGCGACTTACACAACTTTTTTTACATAGCATTTTACATTGTATCCATTTATACAGCTGGATATATACTGAAGCAATTTCGGTTAAGTAAATGGTAAATGGACTGCATTTATATAGCGCTTTTATCCAAAGCGCTTTACAATTGATGCCTCTCATTCGCCAGAGCAGTTAGGGGTTAGGGGTTAGGTGTCTTGCTCAAGGACACTTCGACATGCCCAGGGCGGGGTTTGAACCGGCAACCCTCCGACTGCCAGACAATCGGTCTTACCTCCTGAGCTATGTCGCTCAAGGGTACAACGCCAGTGTCCTACCCGGGAATCGAACCTCCGACCTTTCGGTTACAAGCCCAGTTCCTTACCCACTGTGCTACACTCTGACCCCCCCTCCCCGCCCTTTTTCTCCCGCTCCCAGCAGTATGCAGACCAGTCGCTAATGAAGAACGCCATCAAGACCTCGGAGGAGTCGTGGATCGAGCAGCAGATGCTGGAGGACAAGAAGAGGGCCACCGACTGGGAGGCCACCAACGAGGCCATCGAGGAGCAGGTGGCGCGCGAGTCCTACCTGCAGTGGCTGCAGGACCAGGAGAAGCAGGCCCGGCAGGTGAGGGCTTCCAGAACGTTCCGCCGGCCGGCTCGCTCCGGCGCCTGCCCGGTTCCCCGTAACTCCGCCCCGAGCGTCCCCTTTAATGGACACTTCCGCCTGCCGCCTGAGAAAGTTTGTCCTCTTTGAGGATTTTTTCCTTTTTTTTTTTTTGGTGTCTGTAATTTAGTTATTTATGTCTGCCATTTAAAAGATTCCATCGATGTACTAAAAAAAAAAAAAAACACTTTTTCAGAAATTTCTGAAATTAATTTAGCCAGAGAATATCACAACTTCAGTTAAAAAACGACGTTCTCTTCGTCTACCTTGTTTCATTATTATATTAGTTTTATTTTCGTTTTTGCGCGTAAAAAAATATCAAAAAGAAACTGACAGTCTGTTACCAGGTCTTTTGCGAGATTGCACATTGTCACACCTGCACATTGTCACCATGCCCGCCTGTGATGGTGTTGGTTAGGGTTGTGAAGTCTGCGGTATTCCTATAACTCACCAGTTTATGTGAACCCGGCATTCGGTCAGGTGACCCTGTTGGCCTTGCGTAGTAGTATTTTGCGCGCTCGTTAAATTGAATCATGTGTAGAATACGATATGGTTAATCGATTGAGATAGTCAAAATGAATAAAATGGCGGTCGAGGTGGGGAAACGTAAGAAGAAATGTCTGAAGGAAGACTGGATGTTATAAAGATAGCTGGTAACAAGTCAGTTTTGATCGTTATGTGAAGTATTGGCAAAGTATCGGGGAACAGTCAGGCATCTGTTAACGTAGTTGAACAACACAGATTTTGCCCTTAGAAACTGCCAGTATAAATACAGTCAATCAGTGTAGGTGTTTGTAGGTTTGTGAAGCTACTTTATGTTTTAACTAATTAAATGTACATGTCTGAGATCTTGGAGGGGAAAAAACAGCAACAGATATTCACGTTTGGCTATTTCTTTATAAGTTGGCTTTATAGGTTTAACACTGAATATTTAATACATGATGAATACAAATCACAGAAATATTCCTGTAGAAATACTATGTAGCTTTGTTTTTTTGCCTTTTCTTTTATCTGAAGAAAGAATGTGATGATATTATGTAAGATATTGTGTAAGATATTAGTGATGATCAGTGCATTGTCCTGGCTCTGGAATCTATTACATAATTCATTTTATATTTTGTTATCTTAACAAAATAGAAAATGAAAGCAAAATAGTTTATCGAAAGCAAAAGCTGTTCTGCCAAGCCATTCTCGTTGGGTATCAACGGAGCTGGTCTGAATTTGAGAATACAGGTTCTGCGTGGATTTTCCTGCGTTCTTAAATGGCAAATCTGATATTTGTGTATACAGATACATGGAGCTGCGTGCGGGCAGCAGCATTCTGCCTGTAGCAGTGAGCATGTACAGCACTCCCCAGGGACATGGGAAGCTGTTGGTTTCCTTCACTTATTGCAGGCGATACTGAAAGATGTGTGTGAACACAAACGCAGTGTAAGAATAAAGGGAAGAGGAGCGCTGCACGGTGACTGGCACTCTGCGCTGGGTGGAGGCCTGCTGTGATGTACCTTGCTGTGCAGACGCAGCGCGAATAACAAAAGGCAGACATTGCAGAGAGTGAGATCACGACGGGCTGGTGCCTCTGGGCATTTCCTGCCCGTGCCTCAGCGTGAATGCGGGAGTCTGTGTTTGTAGTTAGGCGCGCTGTGTGTCAGACTGTGCGCTGAGCTTTCCTTAAACCAGGGCTTCTTTTTTTAAATGCACCGAGAGAATACAAAACAAACCGCAAGCAACAGCTGCTGACCAGCGGGCAGGCTGGAAATAAACATAAACCGAGGTTTGAACACGCGTTTATGTCCAAGCGTGTGTTTATAATATTTGGAAAACAGTTTTAACACCTCCACCAGTCATTGCTGGATTCTTTTTCCAAAGCTGTAGTGTTGGAGTTGCATATGAAGGCGTAGTCAAAATAGCCTCCCCCCCCCCCCCCCCCCCCCCAATAATAAACGTTTACCTTTGGACATAACATGCATGCGTTACGTCAATTTAAAGTTACTTCTTGCAAACATAAACATAGACAAGTGTCTGGAATTGGTATTTGTTTGAATAATCTTATTTTGAGGTCCCCAGATGTAGAATAGGGTGTTTTAGGCCGGATTTATACCTTGTCGCATGACACTCTCGACAACTGTCGTACAACAAAAATGGCAATGGAAAAAATGTTGCGCAATTCTACAGTTTTACATTGCAGGTGCCGTTGTACTTTGTTGCGCTATGTAATTGGAACATTTGCAAATGTAAAGAAATGGTCAGGATTTTGTTGTCCTGTTGCCATAGAACCAACAGAACCCTCCCCGTCGGCCTTGGCTAAAGTGTATAAACGTTGTGTGATGTCTTCATTTTCTTCAAGCGACGCTTGTCAAAAGTGTCGTGCCATGGAGCATGACTTTGGCTTAATGCCATCCCCCCCCCCCATTTTTCAGCCCCGGAAGGCCAGTGCCACCTGCAGCTCAGCCACCGCAGCCGCGTCCAGCGGTCTGGAGGACTGGAGCGCCCGTTCCCCCCGGCAACGCAGCTCCGCCCCCTCGCCGGAACACCCGGACCCTCCCCACTCGGACACGGCTGCCAAGCCCCCCTCCCCGGCTGGGGCAGCCCTCATGATGCCCAAGCCCCCGTCACCCTGTGCTCCAGGTCTGTCTAGTTTCGGGAAATAAACAAGTGTTTTAAAAGTATAGCATTTAACCCTTTGATTTGGGGTGTCCCCCCAAAATAATTCTATTTCAGTGTTCTAGAACTTTGTTGATTTCAATGGCATCACATTGCATTACATTACATTACAGGCATTTAGCAGACGCTCTTATCCAGAGCGACTTACATTGTATCCAATTATACAGCTGGATATATACTGGAGCAATGCAGGTTAAGGACCTTGCTCAAGGGTACAACGGCAGCGTCCTACCGGGGAATCGAACCTGCAACCTTTCGGTTACAAGACCAGCACCTTAGCCATTACGCTACACTGCCGCCAATTACCAGTCGTGATTGGTACATCAGCATTAGAGTGTTCAGTTTAGAGCACTCGAAGCACATTTTTGTGACCTTGCGCCTTACAGGGCTAGTGGCATATCACGTGCGTATCGAGCAGAAACGTTGGGCGTAACGCGCGGACCCCGGGGTTTGTGCTGGCTGCAGTGTGCCCGACGCCAGTGTGCTCTCGCTGTCTTGCAGGTCCCAGCAGCCAGTCGTGCGTGGGGCCGGACAGAGCCACTTCCTCTTCCCTCGTGTCTCTGTACCCCGCTCTGGAGTACCGCGCCATTATGCAGGAAATGTCACCCACTGCCTTCGGTAAGACGGTTCGTTCTCCGGGAACGCACAAGGGCAGGCAAATTGCCCGTTTCAGGTTTCAGAACCACATCTGACGGTCGGCCATTTTGAACACCTGCGCTCACGTGAAGTCGTCTTCTGTTTGCGGAGGGGAATGGATCAGAGGTTACTTGTAAGACTATAGTCTTGAACCTGCTTTAATCCGGTTGAGAAAATACATGAGGTGCACTTTGATGCT
Source organism: Anguilla anguilla (assembly GCF_013347855.1). Taxonomy (NCBI): domain Eukaryota; kingdom Metazoa; phylum Chordata; class Actinopteri; order Anguilliformes; family Anguillidae; genus Anguilla; species Anguilla anguilla. The sequence goes on from NC_049211.1 coordinate 4,298,967, forward strand.
CAACTAATGAGAGAGTCATTTTCTCAGTTCTTAACAGTGGAGGCGGATGCCATGTTGGCGTAGGCTAGTGCCGCGTGACAGAACTGATCGCTTCTACAGACATGTCTCAATTACCTTTGCGTTGAAATCTATAAAAGTAGGTGATTGGGTGATTTAGGTTTTATACAAGAAAGACCACCGGTGGCAAAAAAAAGTGGAGCGAAAGTGAAAAGGAATGCTTTTTGGCTTCACACTAGACAACTGCCGGTTTCAAACATTACAGCCGACTTTGTGTTGAAACTTGCCAGGTGCAGAAGCGTCGGCGAAGAGCATGCAAACAGTTCCAGTATTTGAATATGACACAAGCCGAGGGAAAAAAGGATCTTGAAGGGGGGCATCCCTTGTTGATGTAGTGGGTGGCGATCTTCACAACTCGATCGAACGGAACCAGCCCCCCCCCCGCCCTTTTGTATCGTTGTATTTTGTGTGCTAATTTATGTGCACGTTTACTTCTTTCACTGCAGAAATCATATTTGTGTCCTTTTTTTTTTTCTTCTTCTTTGCTTTAGGCTTAACGGACTGGGAGGATGATGAGATTTTGGCTTCCGTCTTGGCGGTTTCACAACAAGAGTACCTCGACAGTATGAAAAAGAACGCGATGCACAGAGAACCTTCCCCAGACAGTAGTTGATATTGGGGATGGGGGTGTTGGTTTAAAAAAATTTTTTTTTAAATCAACTGGGAAGTAACAGAACAGAAAAAAAACTCATTTTTTTCTCAGTCATCATAAATATCTTCCAATCTTCTCTTTTACTCTTCCCATCTTTCCATCTCTGACTCTTCTTCACGACGTCTATACAGTACCATCATAATCAGCCTCTCCAGCCCCTTCCTTTATAATACCCTTGACCACCATTGGACTTATTTAGGTGCATGTTTAAAATAAACACAACGAACATCATCATAGAAAATACAAAAAAAAAAAAAAAGAAAGAATTAAAATTGTAATAATGTCATACTTATCTTCTTAATGATTAATTAATATAATTTTGTTTTATTTTATTTTCTCTTTTTTGGGATGAAAAATACTTGTTTTTCTTGGAATAAAAAAGAAAACTTTCTGAAGAAAAATGCATACTTTCATTTATTTACCTTTTTCCTGTTTAATCTGTTCCATTAATAGAAAACCAGTCGTGTAAATAATTGACCAAAATTGTATTCTTAATTGTGTGAAACGCTATAAAACATATATATATATAGAACTATGTGCAGAGTGGTGGTTGTAAGTATTTGTGAGGTTTTTAAACATGAATAGGCCCATAATTCAGTCACTGTGTAGTCTGCAGTCATTTGAAACATAGTATGTATCATAGAATTTGCTCTGTGGAGCCAACTACATTTTTCCCCCTCCCCCGAGCGTAATGTACCTGAACCAGAACAGAGGACTTTCTTCGGATGCACACCATGTACTCTAATTATAACATCACTCAACATTCCAGTCGGGAATGATTAGATTTTGACTGCTTATTGCCGGGTGCCGTGTTAAGTGTTTCGTGTACAACGGCATGTTTCGTACGCAATGTTTCAGTCCAGATCGCCCATCGTCGGCAATGCTTCAGCATTTCACTGGGCTACTGTCAGAGGTAGCGCCAGGGATTCTGGGCCCCATGAAAAGAGCCCACATTGGGCCCCCTCCACCCCAGAAAAGCCTATGTTCTAATATTTTCTGTGGGTCCCCTTCAGTCAGGGCCCTTGGAATCATCCTAACTATGATTCTATGACTATCATCACCCCCCCCCCCCCCCCCCCCCCCCCCATGGCACCCCTGGGTAGCACGGGGCTTACGATCTAGATGTCTAAATCAGTTTTTTTTTTTTTTTTTGTTCTTTATGAGGAAATCGCACTGAGGCCAATCCAAAAATGTTACAAAAATGATATTTTTTTAAAAAAGAAGAAAAAAAATGTGATGCCCTTTGCCCTTCCAAGTGGTTGGTACAGTACTGTGTAATACAGTTATTTTCAAATCCCTAAGTGATGTGGTGCAAAAACTAGAATGAGTGTTTTCAGTCAAAAGATTTTGTAAAAAAAAGTTGTTGCAAGTAAATTTGTTTCAATGCAGTGAACGATTCAGAACCATTTGAAATGCCATCGTTTCTATCCACGCTGAACTCTCAGACGTTGCAAATTCACAATGTCCATAGCACGTTTGCAAATTCACGATGTCCATAGCTATAATTTCTAATGTCCTTGTACATGTTACCGACTTAGATATGTTAAGCCATATACTTGATATTTAGACCACCATAATAGCGTAAAGTATAACACAACCAAAAAAAGCGGCCATGTCACATTCGTTTTGGGATGCAACCGACAGTTTATGTTAGTTTAACGTGAATTTATTTTTATCAGTTTGCGAACGCGGGAAACCCAGGTTAGCCTATTTGAGAAACTGTTGAAAGCAGAAGCTAAAAAAAACCACAAGGCAGTAACCCGCCAGAGCGCATTCATTTACTGGAACGTTGACTGAGCGGTTAAATTCTGAGAAAAGGTATCTATTGTAGGTGTTAACATTAAATATTTAAATCATGCTCCGTTTTGATTGGATAAAGTTCAAAATACACAAAGCAAGTCAGTGGTGATTGGGCGGATGTGCGAGTGGGGCGTGATTACACATGTAAACTTAAAAACACCAACAAACTTTGAACGAAAGGAAAATCGAGTAGTCTCCGTTCAGATGAGAAGGCTTGTCTACTAACGCAGTTGAAACAATTCGCGGTGTGGATTTTATCTAGCTTTTTCTCCAACAGATTTTGTGTCTCCTCGGTATGGACTACTATTAATTTTGAACTGAAGCTTTCACTGCGACATCACTGCTGTCTTTCTTGGATAACATTGATCTTCTTTGAGCTTCGATTTGAAAATGTTGGACAAACGTATGGATGACCTGTACTTGCACCAAGTTAACGACGTTAGAGGAAAACCTGGTAAGAAGAAGCCGTCTACGTTAACTGTAATAACGGACAATTCTCCGTAGCCCAAATGGAAAGTTGTTATGTTTAACCTCCTGTATCGCTAACGTTGGCGATCAAACTGGACAGCTGGGCACCAGTAACTTAGTCTAGTAGTGGGTGCTAACTAGCAAGCATTGCTGTAAACGATAACATAGTCTAGCTATGGTAAACTAATGCTGCGTATACCAGGCAAGCTGCATTTACTGTATCTAACTAAATGTTTTCATTTTCGTAGCCAAGGAGCCATTTGAGAAACTATATCATGTTGGTGCGCTGCTGGGAAGCGGTGGTTTCGGGTCAGTTTTCGCTGGACAACGCATCGCTGACGGCTTGCAGGTAGCTAATTGCAAACTAATAGAATAACCTTTGTGGTTTTTTTTTACATACCTGTCTTGAAAATCAACTAAAGAATACAAGAATACTAAAGATGCTGTTCACGTTGTAATTTTAACGTTACTTTATTTCTTCTGATAGGTGGCCATCAAGAAAATTTCTAGTGACAGGATACAGCAATGGGCGCGACTGGTAAGTTGTGTTGTGGCTAAAGAACTCTGCAGCTGCTGTAGCCTACTACTTGTGACTGTTGCCATCTCTAACGATAGGTCGCTACAGTAGCTAACACCTTATTTTTAAAATGCGTTTTAATATTAATAGTCTATTCTAGTATACAGTACTGTAGCGTACTATAGACAGTTATCTACCTTCCAAACATTCAAATTATTGCTCATTCGTAAACAGTGATTATATTTTAATTAGCGGGGAGGCGGGGTAATAATATTGCTAATAATGATGATAATGATGGTAACTAAAGAAACGTTGCAGTTTCATCTGTCGTTGTATGCCCGTAAAGTTGGCTAGCTGCTTAATCTGTGTTTACAAGCTGTCCGTGGAGTCGTGGCTACGTGCCAGAATGTTGATGACGCTCGGTGAAAAAGAGCGATGTGGAAATTCCGCATCGGGCCTCCCCCTCCCAGAAATAGCGTGGTTTATTATAATAATCCATTGTACCCCCCCTACTGGAAACTAAAAACAATACCAACTGCTTCCATTTTTTCTATCCTTGGTGACGTGGCAGTGACGTGTTGCGGGGTTTTCAAAACAAACTGGAAATTTGCACGACGGCTTTTTCCTTGTAGCTTTCGTGTCGATCCGGCGAAGACAAATCCTTAAAATGTAGTTTGTTTTGCATACAAATACTGAACTACTGCAGTACTACAGAACATTGTTGACGGTATTTAAAACAAAGTTCAGTCGCCGTTGGAAAAAGCCAGTCTAGTTCAAAAGACACTGAAGCTTGATGTTATCAGTTTGAGCGGGCTAGATTGCAAAGAGCGTCTTAAATGTCACAGACTGAACGAATCAGCTGATCGTGTTTACACAACCTGTGTCTATTGCAGCCTGGCGAGGCCGACCTGGTTCCCATGGAGATCGCGCTGCTGCTGCAGCTGGGGGGCGGGGCGGGAGCTGGCCATCTGCACCGCGGCGTGATCCGGATGCTGGACTGGTTCGAGATCCCCGGCCAGGGCTTCCTGATCGTGTTCGAGAGGCCGCAGCCCTGTCAGGACCTCTTCGACTTCATCACGGAGCGCGGCGCGCTGGAGGAGCCTCTTGCCCAGAGGTACGGTAGCCTGTCAGTCAGAGGTTAGGGCCTATGGGCTTGAACCTGCAGGAACAGGGAATCTTCACCCCCGAAAGAGTGAAATAGTGGTGCAGTACATTTTAGACAGGGCTCTGCAGTGCTCCCATTTTAGGAGCATTTGCTCCTGAAAGCTGATGTGTGCTAACTGGCAAACTGGCTAACTTAGGAGCACATCTCCTAATTGGGGTTTACTAGGGTGCTTAAAAAATTTTCAACCCTTGAGGAAAAAAGAAAAATGGTAGCACAGAACCCTGTTAGAGAGTGTAAGGTTGTGTGTTGGTGCGTGTTGTTACTGAGTGTAAGGTTGTGTGTTGTGTTGTGTGCTGTGAGAGTGTAAGGTTGTGTGTTGGTGCTGTTAGAGGGTGTAAGGTTGTATGTTGATGCTGTGTGCTGTTAGCATGTGAGCTTGTGTGATACTCAGACTGCTGTGTTTTTCAGGTTCATGAGGCAGATAGTGGAAGCTCTGCAGTTCTGCCAAGCCAGGGGCGTGGTCCACAGGGACATAAAGGATGAGAACGTCCTGGTGGACACCCGCACCGGGGACGTCAAGATCATCGATTTTGGCTCCGGCGCTCTGCTCAAAGACTCCGCCTACACAGACTTTGAGGGTGAGTGAGATCTTTAGCCCAGGGGCACCATGAAAAGCGGTCCATCTCATATTTATTTAAACCTTAAATTGCTTATTTCCAAAGAGTGGGAAACAGCGTTTGTATGTTCACACCAGTTCATGTGTGATTAAACAGAGACGCGTGTTCAGTTCTCCCTGTGCTCTTCATGTGTAATTGAACAGAGACGCGTGTACAGTTTTCTGTGTACTGTGCTCTTACGCATTGCGGTGTCTAACGTGGCTGTTCAGTTTTCCCGGTGCTCTTACGCATTGCGGTGTCTAACGTAGCTGTTCAGTTTTCCCGGTGCTCTTACGCATTGCGGTGTCTTAACGTTGCCGCGCTTGTTGTCCCTGCGCAGGCACTCGAGTGTACAGTCCCCCGGAGTGGATCGTGCACCACCGCTACCACGCGCGGCCGCTGACGGTGTGGTCGCTGGGCGTGCTGCTCTTCGACATGGTGTGCGGCGACATCCCCTTCGAGCGGGACGGCGAGATCGCGGAAGCCAAGCCCAGCTTCACCAAGCGCGTCTCCAGCGGTGAGTCTCAAGCGACTCTTTCACTTCGTTATCTTCGTTTTTTGCCTATGAGAGCGCGCGCAGGAACAGTGCTGCTCAGAATGACCCTGTGCTTGCCTTGCTGAATAATGCACACACGACGAGCCAGACCAGTGAGCCCCTGCTGTTCTTTCCTCCCGCAGAATGCCAGTCTCTGATTCGCTGGTGTCTGGCCTACCGGCCAGAGGATCGGCCGTCTCTGGAGCAGATCCTGCTCCACCCCTGGATGGAGGCCGCAGCGGACGACTGTGGGGACCTGCAGGGAGGGGACGGCATGCCCAGCCAGTCGAGCCTGTGAACTTTGGGCTTTTAGGAAAAGGGTCTGGGGGAAACTTCACATGCCTTATTTACGACTGCCAACTCCGATTTATTAATGCACTGGTTCTCTCCACCTCATCTCTCCCCCTTGAGTGAACATATTTATACTTTAATTTAAATCGTTTTAGTGTCTGAAGCTTCAGCAATAGTTACTGTTGATGATCTTTGTGGTGTTTGAATAGGGGGGTGAAGTTGCAACTGTAACAGCAGTTTTGCAAAATCTGAAAACAACTAGAAATAACTAGACTCTAAAGATAAAGGTTTGAAGGGTTTAAGCCATTGTCGAATTACACAATACTCCTTTGGCCACATGCATCATTGTGGATTTAAATCTTAATATTTTCTATTTATTTGCTGAGCAGTTATTTATTTTCAAGGGTGGTCTATCTATTTATTTAAGTCTTGGTAGCGCAATGGGCATGTTGAAGTTTCCCGTATTCTCTTCTGTTTTCTGAAGTCTGAAAACGGCCGGTATATGGATTAGCTGAATCTGTGTACGTTGCCATGTGGAGACCTGGTTTTACAGGTTATTAGAAGCAGTGGCGTTTGGTACCTCAGTTTTATGAGGGAACAGTGACTCGTATTTCCGTTGCTCCTGATAATGGGTGGAAGTCCACTCACAAGAGGAACACGGCAGAAAAGCCTTCATCTCCAAAGAGCTCCTGAGATCGAGTCGTTGCCAAACTGCATCTTGGGACGTTGAAGCCACCCACTGTGGAGTTATGGAGGGGAAAACCATGTGGACTCTCACAAGGGACGTGGTCGTGCAGTTGGCTTCTGAGTCCCTCACATGTATAGATGTGTGTGTTTGTGCGTGTGCTTTACTTTACATGTTTCGGCACATCTACTCATCCTCGGGTGATACAATCGTCAAAGTTGCCTGGAGCAGTGAACTGGAATTCTGAAAGTCACACTGAACCAGGAAAATGAAGCCTAGTACAGATTTTTATTTTAGTCGAACATAACTGTACATTGTCTCCAGAAATGTTGAGTCAACTAGTTGTGTTTTTTTTGTTTACACTGAGCAAGTTATTCAATCTGTGTCTCAGGTTAAGTCTGAATGTTTACCCAGAGAGCCAAAAACAACCTCGTCTGCCTCAGGAAGCCCGGCGTCAGCAGGCCCCAGAACACAGTCTGCCTTTGAAAGCCGGCTCTCCTACGTTTGCTTATTTATTTGTTTCCTTTTTTGGCGAAAGCAGGAACCTTTTGGACCAAACGTACCCTGTTTTTCACCGAATTCTGTTTTCACTTTCTCCTGGCCACTTACCTGTTTAAATATATCATGTGGGGAAGTAGCATTGAACGCTGGGTTTAGCTGTAATGCTTTGTAGTGCCCACATTAGGTACTTAAAACAGGTACAGTTTGGATGTTCAGTTTATAATATCCACTCATGATTTCAACACATGCTTAAAATAACTTTTCTAATACCCTGCCATTTGATACCATCTTTTTGGGAGGAAAAAAGAAGTGTTCTTTTGTTGAAAAGTGGTTGAATTATTCAGAGTGTATTTCCTGAATTGTTGTTCAATAAGAAAACAATTGCACACGTTTCAATATTGACCAGTTGTCAAGGAGATGGGGTTAAAACAACATGATGTTGCAGTACTTCTTCTATTTTAGGTAATCCTAGTTACCCACTAGGGTTGGAACAGTTCTATTTGTTGTAAATACTTATGTATTGTTTTGTTGTAATGTGACAATTGTCACATTTTATGTTATATTTAAATGCAAAGACAAATTGAATACGTTATTTATTAAAATATTGTTTCAAAGAAAATAACTACTTGTCAATAAAATATTTGAAAGATTGATTTTTTTCTTCAATTAATTTCTGTTCCTGCTTCTATCACCCCCAAAGGATAACACAAGTTTATATTCTTTGCGCTTCAGAATTAGCTAATTTATCTGTTCCACAATAACAGTGGACCCACACATATAGTGACCTATGTCTGAAAAAAACTGGGGGCAAAAAATGAATTTTTAGTTTTCCAGTGAATGTGCGTTGAAAGAAAATATGCACGTAGGCATACGTGCCTTGGGCATTGATAAGTGGAAATGTTCGAGAGCCTGGATTATAGCCAGTGAAGTGCGTCATACCACATTTCACGTGACTAATTCCAAGGAAGTTGTACTCTACATTGCGGGAGGGACGGGGGGGACGCACGTGAGGCAAAAAAAAAACGGCAACAGAAAATAACTAAGTCATTCATTTTACTGCGTCCCCTCGCTTTAGTTGTGCGACCGCAGCTAAACAGCGCCATCGCGTGGGATGTATACGAATTGGAATTTCATCAAGTGCTTATGGGACAATGTTTGCTAACTTGGTCTTAGCATTTGTGACATTAATGTTATAACGCCACTTGAACAGTGCTTGTCATACAATTTGTTTTTAAAGACCCTGAACAAACACGTTTTTCTAATATCTAAAGTGTTCATTCAACAACAAAAAAGGCATACTTTTATTTCAAAATTTATGAACATTAAAATAAAAAAATTCCTTTTTATGAAATGCCATTTCAGAACAGTAGAGCTTGAGATGACATGGCGTGTTCATTCTGCAATGGATATTCATTTCAAGCTCGCTACGCGATTTGCATCCTACTAAATGATTCACTGCTGATTGGTTGAAATGTACCCTTATTGGTAAAATGGTCTCCGGAAGACCAATACCAAATCCTCTATGAGCAGTATAAGAACTTTCAGGATAAATAATAATAATAATAATAATAATAATAATAATAACACCCTACAAATAATGCTATTGACTACACAGGGTAATAAATTAAGAAACTAGAATGTCCAGTTCTGAAAGGAACAATGATAATCTTGTTAGCAAAAATCCCAGAAATGTTCTTAAAACATACAGGTGATCGGGGTCACATCTAAATCCAAACCTGCACAAGGTTAGGACTGAACCACACCAAAAAAGGGCATATGAGCAGAGGTAGACGGATGCAAATGTATAGCCACAGGATCAGAAAGGAAAGCACAACAATGATGCGTTTGAATGCCTGCAACAGCATTCTCAATGAGTTCAGTCATTGGCTGAATGGCTATCAATGCAACAGCCACGTTTTTCAAAATTTATGTCATTGTGTGATCAAAAGAGAACACAACTAGTAATAATAAGCTACTACTGTTCTCTTCTTCCCATAGACTGTCTTTCGCAACTCTGTGTGTAGATTCGTGTTTAAACACCACGCTATTTTGATTGTCTGTCTCACAGGTGCATCCAGTATGTCAGTAACTTATATGTATGTGTGAGAACTGCTGTGCTGAAGCCCTGACGAAGGCAGCTTGCTGCTGAAACGTTGGAGATAAAAATCTGCATTGGAGTAAACAGAGTGTGCGAACCTTCTTTCCTTTCAAGTTGTATATATAGACACACTATTGCAAAACATTTTTACATTTGTGAATTGTGCAGGTCAAGAGTCTGTATACATGTTTATTATTATTATTATTATTATTAGTAGTAGTAGTAGTAGTAGTAATAGTAGTATTATTTTGTGTAGTTTGTGACATCACCAGTTGTGCATCTCAAACCACGTCTGTCCCTCCCACACTTGTGCATGGAGCTGTGCAGCAGGATCGTGTGCAGACCCATACCGAAAATTCCAGCTAAGACCAGCTGGGATTCCAAGCAGGTTTAAGATGGGTTAAGCTGTGTTTTCTGCACTGCTAGCTGGTCTGTGGTTGGTCAAAAGTGGTCTCTAGCTCAACAAAGCAGGTAGAGTACGCTGGTGGTCCACCTGATGGGCTAGCTGACCATATAGGCTAGTCAGCTGGTGAACAGCTGGTCAACCAGCTAAAATCAGCTAGGAGTGTTGAAAACACAGCTTAAACCAGTTTAGGCAGGGCCATATGTGGATGTGGTCCTGAGGGTCATATCAGACTGCTGCCACTACTGTTTTGTGGTTCATTTTTCTTTGACATTTTCCCCACTACCTTCTCCTCTCTTTGGAGATTATTGTTAATGATGAGCTAAAGTATAATACATATCATTAGCTACACCAGGAGCCTAATTGCAAACCACTACAGCAATGCAATTGCATACAGGGTTTCCCGTTAAACAAAGATATCACCTTGAGTATCCACTTGTAACATGACAAATCTCCAGTAATTTTCTACTCTCAAAAGGATAAACGATAACATGAAACCATAGAACAAACAACTTTGTGTTACTGCTAAATAATGAGGAAAATTTGACAATTCGAAAGTATTTTTGTGGCAGTTCTGACCCTGGTTTGTCACAGTGACAACGTAGCATCAGGAAGCAGCACAAATAAGCAGGACACGCTCTTGTTGCTCAAAGTATAATAAAGTAACAGTATTTCTCTCTTAATGCCACCCTCTACTCTCAATAGGTTAACAAGAACCAAAGAACACAACTTCATATTACAGGTAAATAATAACTAAACTGAACATTTCCAAGTATTTCTTGGCACGTGCAAAGACTCTCAAGCATGAAAGGTGGAAGCCCACTGGAATGGATGTGCATAAAATGGACTGGATATACATCACTATCGAGCATTGAAAGCTACTACACTACTGCGATTTTCTGCAAGATATTAAGCAGCAAGCACTTTACAAATAAAGATAATGCCTAAAACGTTTTTATTTGATTTCTTTGGTATGTTTTTCCTAGTATGTTCTGTGTCAAGGTAAATTACTTTATTTGTCGTTTTGAACATAGCATTATGATTGGCTAAGCCTTCTGAGCAGAGAAAGAGTGGTGAATAAGGTGAGAAATATTAACTTGGAAAAAGGTGTAGTATTTCTTCGAGGGGTGGATGAAAATAATTGATTATGTTCATTGATAAACATGTTAATGCACTTTGAATAGTGTGGATATAAACAAACATATAATATTAGATGGCTCGATTAAGTGAACCATGCTTGAACAATGGATTAATCACTTATCTTTATATAGCAGAGAGTGTGTTATGTTCCCTGGGAACTTTTGACTTCTGTCTAAACCACAAACTAGCGTAGTAAACTAGGTTATATAACATCTGTGATGTTTCTAAGATCTTAAACCTCCGGAAGAAGGAATCAACTTTTCTATTAAAGATAGGATCGTAGTCCGGATAAGGACGTTTCAAGTGATTTATATATATATATTAACAGACACGAATAGCAACAGGGCGTAGGAAGGATTTACACTTGAAAATCCAGTTCACTGAAAGCAGGCGTGGAGTTTTTTCAACACCCAGTACGAAGGTAATACGTTAAGTTTCGTGGGCTGGTGAACATTGCGAAAGTGTCCCCGTTTCTCAGTGGGGACTACTGTTCACCGAAGGCTAATTATCCCAAGCATTTAATTTGGACGGTTGAACTTTATAACAGAAGCTCCGGAAGACGTCGATTGTGGTAAACAAATGTAGCCACTGATACATATTTGATCAACAAGAACCATTAATACCATGTGTGTCATAGGTATGTTAACTATTTCTATACCCTATATAGTTGTGTTTCAAATGAATTGTATCAGCACCGTGGTTGTTCTTACAGAGGTGATGGATAGATAGCAGGTAATGTGTTTACAGTATTTTACTTTGAGTTACTTAGATGCGCGCAATGAAAACAATCGCATTTTATTTTGCAGCTGGACGTTCAATTCGGCTCATACAGTTTTAGATTTATAACACTCCGCGCCCGTGGTTTTGAGTTATGGATGCATCGGGATCCCTGGTTTCGCATGGTTCAAAACAGATGGGTAAAATAAATAAAAAATGACGCCAGCTTAATAAAAGGCATAAACCGCTTCAACCAGATGACTACTCTGAAATCTACATGTAAAGTTCAGTTTCTATAGGCACGCTAGGCAAAAGAAATGTATTCTTACTGATGTATGTCACAATGAACCCATTGTGAGTTGCATTCCTAACAGCGTCCACCAATGGCATTGCGCTCCCCCCTTACACCAATAGAACGCACAGCTTCGTCGCCCCTAGAGGGGGTTGATGGAACATTGGGAGTTATACCACCGATCTCAATAATGTTGTACGTAGCCATTGGTGTAACATAGCTGTTCGAAACAAGGAAATGGTTGTGTTGGTCACATCTAAAAGCTCACTGCTGTCTTAACTGGATCCCGGTCGACAGTGCTCCACGAAGCCAGGAATGGCGTAGAGGGCAATTCAGAACACGAAAAACAGGACTGTTAACTGACGATGCAGGCTTGACCGTGGTTGTTCGGGGGGGAGTTTACTTCAGATCCGGAAACTGGTAGGAGGTAGCTTGCTCGCTGCACCGTAACGTTAATGCCAACATGGCAGCGAGCAGTCAAGGCCCAGGAAAGGGGGTCGGGGAAGACAAGACACCCGCACGTAGACAGAGTGAAGGTAAGTGAAGACGGCTCGATAACAGTCTGTTTAGCAAACTTCAACGAAAATTCTTGATAGGGTTTACCCATCGTCTGTTTTATTTTGCTCAACATAATTACCGTTGTCTAGCTGGCTAGCAAGAGATAGCTAGCTGTTTCTAAGCTGACGTTGGATGGGTTGACGTTTACTGTCTGTGTGGGCTCTCCACGAAAATGCATAACATTACATGGTGTGATTTTTGAATGCTAAACCATACGAGAAAATGCGTAAACGTTGCAGCTTGTGGGGTCTTTAGATGTTATTCGCTGGGAATAGATGGATAACTGGTACACCTTGATCAAGTGAGCTGTATACACTGCCAGCTAGTTATGCTAACCAATAATCAAGAAGGATCCTTTGCTACCCAACTTCATTTTGCTCTTAATAAAAATGACAGCAATAAGCATGAAGTGAAATGCAATCTCCCATATGTAACTATCCCTTCATTGTAGCTAGGTTAATTTACCTAGGTAAATTAACGTTAGGCCTGTTAGAGAACATTTCTCTAAAGTTGATGGATTGTGTTGAGTAACGTCTATGCTTGTGGATGAGGGAACATCAGTTGCATCGTTAACCCGAGGATTGTTGGTTCAAAAAGTTAGGATACCAATTTGTGAAATGCAAGCTCGTTGGAAAAAGGATAGCTAGTGTCGCGTACTTGGCAATAGATCCTAGTGCAGACTGGCTTATCGACAAGTACTAACGTTAGTTACTGAAAGTTGTAAAAGCAGAGTTGCTATTGGTGGTTTTTTAAGGGACTTTAACGGTTCCTTGGGGGGTTTTTCTTCCACCGTGATTTTGCATGTGGGGTGGTAGTGGTGACGTGTACTGAAATGAGCCTACCTTTATGATTTGGCCAGGTATATTTACCCAAGGCGAAGCACAGGTGTAACTGCTATAGTCTAACGTACTCCGAATGCTTTCATCATTTATGTTTTATTTGATAAGCGGAAGGACCAACTTTAGTTTGTTCTTCATATAGCATCATAAACTGAGTCCATATATATATATATTTTCTGTGGTCAGTATAGCCTATATAAAGATGTGTGCATGTTTTAAAGATGCAGGCAGAATTTTTAAAAGAATAGAAATCTTGCGATTTTTCGAGGAGCCCTTTCACTTGAGATGGAGGTTTTGTATTCAAAACGTCAGCTCTACGTGTTGTGCTGAAAGATTTATTTGGACATTTTGGTTTCATCCTAAGATAAGTCATCTGCTTGCAATGGTGCCTTGCATATGTATTCCCTGACAATTACATGCATCTTAAGTGCACTATTGAATATCAAAATATGCATTTGGCCTCAAAGCTACCTTTAGTAGTCCTGGCACAGGTATTGCTCAAGTAAACACTGGAGCACGAGCTGTGATTGTTTGTTCTCATACAAAGTAGAATGCCTGTGAAATTCAGAATAAAGACAGCTGTTTTTTTTCCTATGATATGAACCCACCCTCAATATATAAGGGGATCCATTGTTTTCCAACTGTTTTAAGGATTCACTTGTTATTTTTATGCAGATCTTTAGGACAGTAACCTGGTTTTATGGTGTACTGCACATAATAAAGGAATAAAAGGATAGAGAATGTGGCTGAAGGATGAACTTGTTAATGAAATGTGGTGGGAATCGAAGGGAGTGGTGAGCTGAAGGAGCGTGTCCTTTTGAAAGAGTGCACACAGTTGCTCTTTTAGACAGCCTGTAGTTTTCAGTTCCCCAGATATGTGCTAGGTTCATGCTTGACACTTGCGTAGATGCACAGCAGCATTAGAATCTGTATTGGGCCCGAAGGTTCACATCAGTTCTTGAGCACATTACATTACTGACATACAGCAGGCGCTCTTTAATCCAGAGCAATATACAAAACCTTTTATTTTTTATTTATTTTTTTACAATGCATGTATCCATATATGCAGCTGGATATATACTGAACCAATGCAGGTTAAGCACCTTTGCTCAAGGGGACAACGGCTGTGTCCTACCTGGCAATCGAACCTGTGACCTTTAGGTTGCAAAGCCAGTTCCTTACCCATTATTGTACTACACTGACACCCAAACTAGGAGTGCCTTTGAGGCGTCACAGAAGAAGTGATCTGGTGCGTTTCTTGGCTACAGGTTAACACAAAGCTCACAGGGGATTGGGTGAGTTTCTCGGCTACAGGTTAACACAAAGCTCACAGGGGATTTGGTGTGTTTCTCGGTTACAGGTAACACCAAGCTGAAGTACATAAGTCTGGCCGTGCTGGTGGTCCAGAATGCCTCGCTCATCCTCAGCATCCGCTACGTGCGCACGTTGCCCGGCGACCGCTTCTTCACCACGTCGGCGGTCGTCATGGCGGAGGTGCTCAAGCTGCTCACCTGCCTCTTCATCCTTCTGCTCCAGAGGAGAGGTGTGTGTTGCGTAATCGCATCGAAATGTGAAGCGTTGCTGGAATGTATTGCACACGCCCCCCACCAATAACAATCCAGACTGTCTTGAAGGAGGGGTGTGGTGGGGTGGCGGGAGGGGGGGGGGGGTGGTATTTCACAAAGCAGGATTACTGAGTTGGCTGCATAATTGCACGGATTAAAACCTGGGGCTCTCCCAAATATGGAATATGGACTGAAGTAAAAAAGAGTGGTTCCGGGTGTTACTGAGTGGAGTTATCCAGCTAACTCAGTCATGCTGGGCCCTGTTTCATGAAGCAGGATTAGTTAGTTAGCTGGATAACTGCATTGAGTGAAAACCCGGAGCTCTCCCAAATATGGAACATGAACTGAAGTAAAAAGAGCAGTTCTTTGTTTTACTTGCCGTAGTTATCCAGCTAACTCTGTGATCCTGTTTCATGATACAGGCCTCTGGCTTCATATTTTTGTATTCGTGACCTGTCATGTCATGTTTGGGTTTGCCCCAGAAGTGTTGATATTGTAAGCAGTGTCTCTCATACCCATCACTGCGGTGAACTACGTCCTAAATGCATACCCTCAGACAAGCAGCTGCATTTACTCTGGCGGTGGTTTATGTTGGTTTGTGTCAAACTTTGGCCTGTATGGCGCAGTCTGTGTGCTAGTCGCTGTAGCAGAAGTAGCTATGTAGCACTGTAAAAGTAGTCATTTATTGATTCAGCCCTAACAAAACAAAACACACCTTGTTAAACAGCTAGAGATCCCGTTGAGCTGCTATTTGATAGCATCAGGTGTGCCAAAGTTGAAATGAAAACCTACAGGATGGTAGATCTCCAGGAACAGGGTTGGGCAGCCCTGATCTAAGCATCCACGCCAGCAGTCCCAATATGACAGCTTACACTGGGCTGCGCGCACACACACACACACACACACATGCACACACACACTTGCACACATACACACACACACTCACACACACACTTGCACACACACACACACACACACACACACACTCGCACACAATGACAAAGACAGACACACACACCTAAACGGTGGCTGCCATTGATAATACCTGTATTAATCCCCCGATTCTCTCTCTCTCTCCGCCTGTGTGACTGAAGGGAACGTGAGGGACTTTATTGGACTGCTGTACGATTCCATCGCGATTCAGTACTGGGACACCCTGAAACTGGCTGTCCCGTCGCTCATCTACACGCTGCAGAACAATCTCCAGTACGTGGCCATCTCCAACCTACCGGCTGCCACCTTCCAGGTGAGGCGCCTCAGGCTGTAACGGACCTTTTTGTAGGGTGCCAGTCGGTGTTCTAGAACTCCACTGCTTTCAAGTAACCAGGAGCGATTGTGACATCAGCATTAGAACGTTCAGTTAAGGACATTCTAATCACATATTTGTTATCTTACACGTTAAAGGGTTAATGGGCTGCTCTTACTTGTGTACGAGCACAAGTACCATGTACCATGTTTGCAAATTTTTAATTATAAAAAAGAAAAACCTTTTTTAATTTTTTACCCCAAAGAAGATAAATATATCATGGGATAAAAACTAGTTTCTCTTATGAGAAAAGAAATGTTTGCTGCATCACGTGGAGTGGGACCCTTGCAGCCACGTTCCTGTTCATCTGATAATCACCCGCTCTAGAGTGAGATACACCCGCTCTAGAGTGAGATACACCCGCTCTAGAGTGAGATACACCCGCTCTAGAGTGAGATACACCCGCTCTAGAGTGAGATACACCCTCTCTAGAGTGAGGTACACCCATTCCAGAGTGAGATAGCGGTGTTTGTTCCCCTCCAGGTGACGTACCAGCTGAAGATCCTGACCACGGCCCTGTTCTCCGTGCTCATGCTACGCAAGAGCCTGTCGCGGGTGCAGTGGGTGTCGCTGGTGCTGCTGTTCGCGGGCGTGGCCATCGTGCAGGTGGAGCAGGAGGGCAAGCAGAAGGAGACCACCGTCCTGAACACCAACCAGAACTACGCCAAGGGCCTGGTGGCGGTGGTGGTGTCCTGCCTGTCGTCCGGCTTTGCGGGTGTGTACTTCGAGCGCATCCTGAAGGGGAGCTCCGCCTCGGTCTGGCTGCGGAACGTGCAGCTGGGCCTCTTCGGCACGCTGCTGGGCCTCCTGGGACTGTGGTGGAACGACGGCGCCGCCGTCGCCCAGCAGGGCTTCCTGTTCGGCTACACGCCCATGGTGTGGGGCGTGATCTTCAACCAGGCCTTCGGCGGCCTGCTGGTGGCGGTGGTGGTCAAGTACGCGGACAACATCCTCAAGGGCTTCGCCACCTCCTTCTCCATCATCGTCTCCACGGTGACGTCCGTCTACCTCTTCGGCTTCCACGTGGACCTGCTGTTCACCCTGGGCGCGGGCATGGTGATCGGGGCCGTCTACATGTACAGTCTGCCCAAAGCGGCGGCGCCCTCCCTCGCGGCCTCCTCCTCCTCCTCCATCTCCTCCGTCTCCTCCTCTTCCTCGCACACACGGAGCCACTTGTCCAACGGTGATGGAGACTCAGAGACGGACGCTTTCCTCCCCAAGTCAGTCCTGGTGAAATGAACAAGCCTGTCGTCTTTTCTGTCTCCTGTCCCTCAAATCCTTGTCGCCTGCCCCCAACCCCCCCCCCCCCCACCCCCACCCCCCCAGAGAACTAATTCTAACCCCTCTTTCGACATTTCGTCTTTGTCTTTTTGCTTTTGAACATTTCTTTTTTTTATTTTCTGAACTAAACCAATTTTTAATTTAATATATATAAATATAAAAGAAAATAAATAGGAAGGGTATGGAGACTTTGTATTTCACTTCTGTAGCCACAGCCATTGAAAGATCCTCAGCCTCTGGACTACTGTTCCCAGAATGCACCTCTCCCTTTTTCACTGCGCCTAGACCACCGTTTTGGCCTGTATGCCTTCTTTGCGTTTGGCCAATGAAGTTCGCACAATAAGTTTTGATTATCAAAAAAAAAAGGAGAAGGAAAAAAAAACTACCAATGGAAGCATCATGACGAGGTTCTACGGAGGGATATCGGACGAAGATGCATAGACGAAGGCCTGAATGAAGTCTTCGAGTCATGTGGCTTCATAATGTCACCATAATCTGCTCAATGCCTTTTGTTTTCGATATTTCTTCTAACGCATGATCCTGCACACATCTACACTTATCTGTAGGATTGCCTTAACACATTTGTTTGATGATTTAGAACACAAGTCAAACAAATTGTCCTTACCGGGAGCAGTAATATTACATGTTCTATTTTCTTTTATTTTTGGAATGCCTTACCAACACATACAGTAAGTCTCTAGAAACTAACATCATTGCAAATGGCATCCTTTGCCTTATTGCTAATGCTATTAATATCTTACTTAATTTTCACGAAACGCATCAGAGCTTATTAAGAACTCAACGTACCGAACGTCGTCTGCAGTTCTGCGTTTCTGCATCGATGATGTACCCCCCCCCCCCCCCCTTTCCGTTTTTGTCTCATTTCATTGCTATTTAAGACATTACATACACTAAGTTGCCACAACATTTATAATCCCAACTGAACTACTTCAGTGCAGCTACTGCACGTGAGAGCTGAAGGATGTGTGTAAATGGGGACTATTTTACTCAAGTCCATAGACCGATATTGCATGAATATATATGACAAAAATCCAAATTCCTCAATAGTGGAAGCTTGATTCCTCTTTTATTTTATTTTTTTGCATTGATAGCTAAACTGCAGATGGCTGCTAGGAGTAGAAGTCCTCATTTAAAGCAAAGTGATACCGTTCCAGTTTGTGCCATTTGAGCTCAACTTACAGCCATAAGGTAGTATGTGTAGGGTAGTTCATAAATGGACCTATAGCAAAGATAATCTATATAAAAGCACATCTTGGGTTCCCCTGGTCCTGTCTGTGTAAAGCATTGCATTCAGGGATGCCTAATGAAGTGGTGTTCTCTACATGTAACTGGCTTTCTAGCTAGTTATTGCTGCCGTTGAAATGGAACCATATTTTTTTAATATTCAAGAATAACTGGTTTAGACAGCCTTTTATTAACGTGATATTAATTATGACATCAATAGCCATATTTTCCCGCATTTCCAGATCACCGTGATGTGTTCCTAACTGTAACGAGACGTTTAATGCCGAAGAGCTGGCCGGGAATGTCACGTGGCAACATTTTAAACAGACTTGAGATGAAGGTGTGATGATTAATGAAGGATCAACTTGTATCTTATTCTGAGGCACGCCATGCTGTGTGAGTGTTCTGTAGAACGAGTGGTGTCAGGCAGCTGTTTGGATTGTTCATATCATAAAATTGTTCTTTTTTTTTCATTTTTTGTTTTCAACTAGTGAATTCCAGTCTGATTTTTTTTTTTTAATGGCTAGCCACTGAGAAATCGTAGCAACAGACAGCGTGTTTAAATATTCAGTGGGCTTCACCTCACCCTCTTTTGGGATAAAACCCAAGGGTGCACTACCAGGAGAGGAATTTTAAATAAATTAAATTTAAAAAATGAAAAAACAGCTCGTATAAATAAAACGTCTCTGGCGGTATTCGCTGTGGAACGAGTTCGTAAACAACTTCGGCGCGGCTGTTTGTGATCGCTGTGGAGTCAAGTTGCCGTTAATTAGGCCTTTGTTTGTTTATTTATTTATTTAGTTATTGCCCACATGACTAAAGCCCAGTCGCATTAAAATGTGAAAATACACTTTAAAAAAAAATGAAAGGCATTCCTTTATCGAACAAGTGAGAAACAGCCATTATGCGAGTGATTTATACAAAAAGAAAATACACAGATTTAATCATTTAAATTTTATTGTCATTATAATTACGTTACATGCTTTGCATTGCAAATAATTACCTTGGTTCGCTGAGATAACTTAACATAACATTTTATAGCCCAGATCAATTGAAATGCCATTTGTCTTTCATTGAAAACACCGGCATTTACTTTAACTTCATGACCTCTGTTCAAAAAGGAAGTGTGGTCGACACAGCATTATCAAATAGTAAAGTTCATGTAACCAAAAATTCATGGAAGTAGAATGTTATTTTTTAGCATTCTTGCTGTTACTCTCTGAGGTAAAACTACGTTTCAGTGGCAAGTACAGTTTTCAGATAAGTCTGATAATTTTAAATCATTTGCTCCTTATCATTCATTTATTATCTCCATGTAATACATAATCCACTGTAATAATGTTTTTTGTGGTATTTACAACAACAACAAAAAAAAAAACACTCAAATTCTGTGTTCATGATTGCTCAAAAATATCAGTTGACTCATATTTGCAAGCTCATGTTTTCTGCATTGTCGTATCGCTTAGGAGCTGGGTTTTTAGGAATGTTACCAAATTTGGACTGCACTTCAATACAAAACACCAATTAACATTTTAATGATGAAAATCTAATCCTGGCAGCTTGGTTGTACTTCCCTCTCATCCAATCCACACTGTGGAGGACACAAAATGGAGGTCTATGGGGCTAGTTTTATACTGCCTCGCATCCTAACCACACTGTAGAGGAGACAAAATGGAGGTCCATGGGGCTAGTTTTATACTGTCTCGCATCCAATCTACACTGTAGAGGAGACAAAATGGAGGTCCATGGGGCTAGTTTTATGCTGCCTCACATCCAAACCACACTGTAGAGGAGACAAAATGGAGGTCCATGGGGCTAGTTTTATACTGCCTCGCATCCAATCCACACTGTAGAGGAGACAAAATGGAGGTTCATGGGGCTAGTATTATACTGCCTCTCAATGGACCTTGGAGATCACATGATTATGCTGCTGTGCCTTTTCTCAACCTAGTTTAATCTGTGCCGATGTATTTCCATACGATGGTGTGTGCGTAACTGAAAAATGGTATTTCCTAAAATCAGTGCTTTAATGACTTAAAGAAAGTGTCAGGGGCGTATGTAAATGTTTATGCTTGTCCATAAAGTTTTTTTTTTTTTTTGTATTTGCATGTAAAAATTGGTGTTTTAGAATTTGGTTTAGTACATATTTAGTTAGAAAGGTACTCTTTTACATGAAGTAAAAAATTATGGAAGCCTACTTCTTTATATTGGATCGATTAAATTAGTGGTGGGGTGCTCAAAGGAGATTTACACTGACAGGTGATTTTATGGAAACAGGATGATTAGATAAGTATGCTCGGCTGTAAGAAGCCCTGAGTTTCAGAGGGATTTAAATGTCAATAAGGTGTTCTGAGGCCTATCGGGTTTTGGTTTGGTTTTTATTCCCCATCTTAAATTCCTGCCCATAGTCACCATCTTTGGCTTTGTGAGAAAGAGCAGTGTGTGGATACTATAACTTTAAAGGAACGGCAGCATAACTGCTGATTCATCTGAGGCCAACAATAAAATAAAAAAAAATAATAAAAAGTTTCATTGCAGTCATTCGTCATTTTGTAATTCAACCAAAAAGTCCTGTCAAACTCACCGGAGATATTCTGGGACTGAGTGGCCTGTTTGATCATCTAAGAATGAAGTCCATTAGATTATGGTATAAAAAGTTTATCCACAGCAAAATGGTATCTAGTATAATAGATGTATAATGGTGTTCAATTTTCTTTTGCATCATTATTATTAATCAATTTTTCAATGCCATTTCACATCCACCTTTGCTTGTATGTTTGTAACACTTGCCTTGTCATGGTCGGATGTTAATCTGAATTGTTCCTGCAGGATTAGATTACTCTTAAAGTACACGGGTATAAACGTATAGGTATAAAAAAGATGATCTCTTTTCATATGGTTTGAAAAACTTTATGTGCATTTGTGTGGGGAAAGTACCTATTTTAATTGTCTTTTTAAACATCACCCTACGCAAGCAGCTATTAATTAGAAACCCTTTCAAAAACTAGCCTAGGAAAACCCTGAAGCCCGGGCTGATGGCAGATAAATGTCACTTTCTGTGGAAATAGTCTTACTGAGGACTTGTTCAAGGGCAGGCCATGGAAAGTTGGGTCAAGTGAACCCTCTCCAAATGTATGGGAGAAGATTCATCCCAGCAGAAGCGGTACGCTGAGGCAGGTCACCCTGGGCCTCTCTCTGTCATTAGCGATAACGCCAAGCGCTGTTGTGTATTCCAAACGGTTCTGCTCGGGTGAAAACTGACCGGTTTAATATTTCATTTATTTCCCCCCCCTCCGGTGTGACGGGTATGAATTCACAAAGGCCTCCAGTTAATTTTCTTCTGACTGATCTCTGGTGTTGGATGTTAAGTTAGTGTGGTAGCGCTGCAGTACGCGCCGGTACGATCACGCTCTTTTGGGAAGGGGTATCTGAATCCACGGCGAAACCCGGCATCGATAAATTGCAGGCCTGCGGTTGGAGGAGGTGTGAAGGAACCATGGGACACTTGTTTTTTTCCCCTCACTTTCCTTGCTTCTGCGGTTAAAACTAAAAGCCGATCCGCTTCCCTCTCTGGCTTTAGCAGGGCCTGGGGGCCCTGGGTGGGTTAGGCAGTTGAGGAACTGGCGTTGGGATAACGGCCTCAGCTGTGAAGTGAATTCAGTGAGGTGTCGAGTGGCTGCCGTCTGGTAAATGCTTTAGCGTTATCATATGTGAAAGGCTGCTGTTCTGTCATTGTTGTTTTTGTTTGAATTTCACAAAAAGCCATTTTTTCGGTTTGTACTTTTTAAATTTTTTTGGTGGAGGGATTCAGCGTCTCCATGTAATTGGCGGCTTACAGGTGTTACTGGCTGTAATCAGTCATTGTTTACTGATTAAATTCATTATGTTGCTGTTTGTGCCCAAAAATTGTACAAAAAGGAAGGTGTAAGGAATTACCTTTTTTTAAAAAAAAATCATTGTAAATATTAAAATCACATGCTACATCAAAGAAGTATATATTAGATGGAGGAGAAAAAATGCTTTGGCTTGATTTGTAATTGAAAGGATTCTTTTGCAATTTTGTGTTACAGTTTTCAGCTCTGATCTACAGTAAAGCAACACACAATCTGGGTTTCACACCTGTCTCGTTGTTTAAAAAAAGGGAAAAAAGTTCTATGTAGTAACTGGAAACTCACGTAGGCAAAGTACATTTTTACATCACGCATAAATAATGTCATATCAGTCAGCTGCTGTACAAACATAATCGGCTTATTAATAGAAGGTTTTGATACGTGACTGGAATTGAATCAAGTAGTAACTGAATGAATGTACTTTGTGTGTGTGTGTGTGTACGCTACTGTAGGGTTTGGAAAGTGCATGACAGTCATGCACTTAAAAACATTTGGGGAAGGGGTGATTTTTGGGCTGTGCGTTGGTGGCGTGGAGTGGGGTTTTTAACTTTCCAACTTTTCTCTTGGGTTTTTTTTTTGTTTGTTTTTTTTTTTGGTCTAAGTAATTTGTAATGATATGTGTTTTCCTTTTAAAAAAAGAAAAAAAGAAAAAAAAAGTTGTATGTGGGATTAACTGATTTCAGTGCACAAATTGAACAATAATGTTGTGAAGGAGTAATGCAGATGTGCTATGGGGCAGCGGTTGCAATGCGTAGTCTGTGTGTGAAAGATGCGTCCTGCCACGGGCAGACGTCGTGAGATCGATTAATGTGACCAAATACTGGACTATTTAATGTATGTTTAGCAGGATCTATATGAATTAAAATGATGACTATTTACTCAATTCAGCTGAGGCTTTGAAAAAGATGTTCTCTTGATTTTATGTAGCACACCATAATAAAGCCTTCAGATTTTTATACGAACTTCAAGGCAAACGCTTATTTTCTGTGGAAAAACTGAATGTAGTGCGGTAAACATGTGAAGAGAATTTTAACATAAATTCTTATTTAAGTGCTTATAATCCTATATTTTGTTTTTTCTTTTTTTTTTTGGGGTGGCATGTACATCATTGTTTAACAAGAATGTTTCAGTGAACTATTGGAGGAGCGAGGCTTTTGAATGGAAAATGATCACCCTGTATACAGCATAGTCTGCACTCGTTTTCGTTTATTAGTCCTTATTGGCAGTAAATTGGTTGGCTCCTTGCCCGACTGTTCCTGGTCCCGATGGGGGGGGTCTACTCGGAGTGCCCAAAGACATCAGTGTTCAGTGATTGCTGGGCGTTAGCGTTGTCTTCTGGCTTGTGGGTTCTGATGTACGTATCACTGATGGTGTTGAGCAGTAACTGTCACCATTCAGCCAAGGAGTAACCTGAATACTCTCTTGGGTGAAGCCCAAGTGTCAGTCACTTGCTCCACTGATAAATGTGATGCGTGACAGAATGAAAATGAGGTTCTGTGATGCCCAGAAAGTGTCAGCGGTGCAGCGGATGGTTAATAAATAGCGTTCAGTCCTCAAAAAGCCATTTCCTCAGCTTTGGTTGATGAGTTGTAAGACATGGACAACAGACTGGCTGCCAGGTGGCTGGTGGCTACGTTCAGACAGATGGTTAAAAAGTAGATGTGACTCGTCAAGGCACAGGGCAGGGAAACAGTGGAAGTAGTGGTGTAACCCCCCCGCTGCCTAATCCTGTAGGTTTTCACTCCAGCTCTTGCAAAGAACATCTCATGCAGCAGCTAGAGCAGGGCTGCCCAACCCTGTGTCTGGAGATCTACCATCCTGTAGGTTTTCACTCCAACTCTAGCAAAGTACATCTCATTCAGCAACTAGAGCAGGGCTGCCAAACTCTTCCTGGAAATCTACTGTCCTGTATGTTTACACTCCAGCCCTAGCAAGGCACACCTCATTCAGCAACTAGAGCAGGGCTGCCAAACTTTTCCTGGAAATCTACTGTCCTGTAGGTTTTCTCTCCAACTCTAACAAAGCCACACCTCAGTCAACAGCCAGATGTTTTTGAGTTGATAATTAGTCGAATTGAGTAGGGCATGAAATTCACTTATCACAACCCACTGGCCAGAGTGGCATGTGGATTCTAAAAAAAGTTCACCGGCAATTTTTCAACATTTTTCCAGCCACATCACCTTTCCCAGTATAACACAACCTGGTTGGTTACCTGCCAAAATGGCTGCTAGAGTAGAAAATCTTACCAGCCACAATGTTAATTTCATAACCTGACCTGGTGTGCCACATTATGGTTGTGGTGAAAACCTGCAGGCAGGTTGATCTCGATGAACAGGGTTGGGGCTGCTCAGGTGTAAGGATGCATACCGTGTCTCCACACCCAAAAACTGTCTGACTGCATTTCTGTTAAATATGTGATTGTGAACATCTTGAAGACAGCTGAGAATGTCCTGGGTATTACGTCTTAGAAATAATTTGGCTAAACAATGTTAAACTTTCCTATCATAATCTATAGTACGGCTAGCCCTAATGCCATGCTTACATTTTTGAATGCACGTGTTTATTGATGATTTGATAATTCCTGTGGCTATTCTTTTTTCTTTACTCATTTTCAACACTAAAGCAAGGTGTTATTTGTACTGAATGGATTTGTTTTTTTTTAAGTACTTTCTGTTCTATGTGTTTCATTTACAGAGCGAATGTTATTTCTTTGGTATGTTTTTAAATTAAATATTTTATTTTTCATTTAAAAAAATAAGTGTGTGTCTGACTTTTAATAGTGGGATGTTATTATAGTTGGTATCATAGTATACTGTATGTATGTTGTTAACCTACTAGGAAGAAAAGAAGATTTCTCTGTTTTTTTTGTGTGATGTTCAGTTTGTAAGTGACTGTATTTGCAGTGGATGCTTCGGAAATTCATACAACCAAAGAGGGTGTTCCTTCCAACTTAATTTGCTTTTCAGAACCAAATTGCTCAGTTAGACTGGTTGTTTACACAGTTAACTCACCTCTGCTGGTTTCTGGGGTCTGAACTGGTGATTTTAAGGTGAAAAATAACACCAGCAGACACTGGGGCCCAGGGTGGGGGGACCCCTGTTCTAGACTTTAGACAATGTTTATGACCTTCAGCAACAGTGTTTACAAGTCAGGAAAAAATTAGGCACGTCCTGGTCCTAAAAAATAAACATTATCATCAGGAGGGTTTATAAGGATTTAAGGCTTCACCACCAACAGCACAGAGACTGTAAGTGCACCTGCTGAATTATTGTGGATGTGGAGCGTCCGTAGTTTTCCAACACTTGACAGTTCCTTCACACGGCTAACACCCAATTTTCTACCCAGTCCAGTTAAACCTGTTTCAGTCACATTGTCTACATGACAAGCTTGGAATTTGACCCGCGGAAAAGAGAGTTTTGCTTGAAAGACGAGAAAGTAACCTTTACGAGTCTATTAACGTAGGCCGACTTCATTTTAGCAGGCCGGTGACACTGGTCGGGTCCTGCCTTGTGGCTGAATGGGTTGAACCACAGCTTGTGCATTGTTTGAAAATGCGAACACTTGCTTAATGGTGGATTCACTTTTCCCTCACACAACACATTTATGAAGAGGATTAGCAGGATTTTATTTCACTTCAGAGAACTGCTCTTGTGCTGTCGCATTGTGCGCAGGATGTGTAACGACTGACTGCCCGGTTTGTGTGTTTGTGTTTGTTCTTCCGTAGGTTCCAAGGGAAGGAAAAAGGGTGTTGACGCCGTTCTGGGGTTCTTTCTGAACGTGGCGTCGGATCCGGATTCGTCCTCCGGCATTCCTCTCCCGCGCCAAAGGGTTGAAAGGAATTCATCAGAAGTCACATACCGCCTTTTTAAGTAATTGTGAATCCAAATGTGTACATCAACATTCAAGGTTCATGCGGTGTAACGTGGACGGTGTAACAAAAACAATTTGTCATTATTATGTGTGACTAATAATTTAATAACTAACCTCTAATACACAGATGGACAAAATTAGGCATTGAATCCATTGATATGTGATTTTTTTTTTTTTTGTTTGCTTGTTTGTTTTGACTGCCAGAGATTGACAGAGTTTCGTAAGACCTTGGACTCTGTTTTGTTTACATATTTAAAAAAAACAAAACTCCTTTTGTAACCCATTTAGGTGTAAAAGTATTTTTGGATTTTTATGCTGCCTTATGAATTTTGACACAGAACTGACACACTTTAAAATATGTAATGACAGTTGACTGTAATGTCTGTGTTATAATGAATTCCAATTTTTTTTTTTTACAGAAAATGCTATTGCTTTATATATGACTTATTTGTTATTTAACTGACAGTGTATTGGTAAACCATTCAGCCAAGCCAGTATTTAGCTATAATTTTGTGTTCTGATTCATTTACAGGCCTATATATAATCTTTTTATTTTTTATTTACAGAGTAAATAAAGTTAGTTTGCATGTAAGGTACAACAAATACAAACCTAGGGTTGGTTTCAGCTTATATTTTAATAGTAAACATGTCCATTGAGCCCTACTTTTAAGCTCATTAGATGGCCTACTTGACATTTCTTTTACTCACTAGTAACTATAATTGTCCCATGTTTCACTGTTGTTATCGTGAATTACACTGGACCACGATGCATTTCAATACCTGAGGAAACACTGCTGCTTCTAGCTACCTGCTAGCTACCCCACTGCAAGATAAAACATTATCTTAAACCAGACCTGAGTCAAATACATATTTGTTAAAAAAACCTTTTCGGTGCTCTATTGATCTTGCCTGGTGCAGTTGAGCCTGCCGAGAGGACCAGGTGGCGGGGCGGGGTTTACACTTTTTGAGAGGATTTCATAGGTTCCAATACGCCAGACAAGCACAGTCGAGCTTGGAAAAGTGTTTGAATCCAAAACAAATATGTATTTGACCCAGGGCTTTCTAAAACGCTATTTGTACAACAAAGGTAAAACAAGCAATTTTGGGGCTGATTAAAGACGGTACTGTTCCTGGTGTGTCCTCAGCATTGTCAGGTCTCCCTTTCCATTGAAATGGTTGATAGGAGTAAAAAGCATCTGTGCACTGGCTGATGTGATTACGGTCTTTGACATTATCATAGACGTTATATTTTAGACATTAAAAGTGTGTTTTTATACATGTTTCAGATACGCTCTATGTATGGTGCTTTTGTATGGTCTTGTACAGTAGTTACAAAAGCCCTAAAATAGTTTCATTTCAAATATATTTATTAATAATGACAAGGTAAAAAATGTATTTTTCTAATATGCAGTATTTTAGAGTTGCGCTGTTGGTATATGGTACTAAAAAAGGATGTAGACCGAAATGCTTTTTTATATAAAATGTATTGCAAATCAGAAATTCACAGCTTTACTACCTTGTCGAGTTGATATGTTGAACTCTAGGAGTGCCTCCCCCCCCTTTCACATGTACTGTACATTACTGTTCAAAGAATTTTAATTTTACACACTAACATTTTTCAGGCTTCTGCTTTACTCACACAGTGTACTTATTATGTTACCTTTGTTTAGAATAATGCAATTAAATGTACTTTTCATTAAAAATCTCGCTGTTGTTTGTGCTTTGACCTGGATGTAGTCCTTAAGTTTCGTGTCTTGAGTTTTTATTTAATTTTATTTTTTACTTTTTTATAAAAACTATAGCTCAGGGGTGTGCAACAAGTACCAATCCATTTTACAATTTTGTGCCGACTTCTGCCCTTAATCATTTAATTAGGGCAATCATATTTTGATCGGACGTTTGTATAAGCACCAGCTACAGCCGTAGACTGCAAGTGTATCCTAAAGATGTCACTGAGCTCAAGTACAGGAGTGAACCAGTGATGTTGATAGAGCTGTCAGAAAACTGAAACTAAGGCAATTGGTTGGAACAAAAACCAGCACGTGGAGTGGCCCTCCAGGACTGGAGTTGCAGACCCCTGCGATAGTTTCATCTGCAAAGACCACTTGTTTAGCCAGTGATCTTCATTTTTGGTACTGGCAGGCCATAGGGTCTGCTGTTTTTTGTTTTCACCTTAATATCAGCAACCAATTCGGACCCAAGAAGCCAGGTTAGCTTCTTTAATTGATCAATTAAGTGTCGAGTAACAATAAAAACTAGCAGACCCTGCGGCCCACCAGGACCAGGACTGAAGATCTCTGGGTTAAGTAGCGGTGCTCAGTCGCGTGCCATGGAGGTCTGAGGGTATGCAGGTTTTCAATCCAGCCAATCACTTCACCTAATTTGTTGTAGTAAAATATATAGTTGTAAAAATGGGCTGATCTCCTAAATAATAATTTACTTGTTCACAAAATTATTGGATGAGCATAAATAATTTTCATTGAAATTCCTTGCACAAAAAAGTAGCAGCAAGGTAGAAGGCCAGAACCCTGCCTCTGTCATGCAGAAATAATTTATGAAGTTTTTTGTGGGGGATGTGTGTGTGTGCATTCCTGTTTTTAAATAGATTTCACTTAAATTTTCCTCTTGGAATATCTTGTGACTTCCATGAAATGTTGCCACAGCTCTCTTATTAAGCCAATTTGCTAATTTGCAGGAGATGGAGACTCAGATCCAGTCAAGTAAATTGCATTCCTAGCAAACTAAACACAAGACACAGCAGAATAGTAATGGAAGAAAACAGAAATGTACGACATCAGCTAAATTTGCTGTGCTGTAAAAATAAAAAATAAAATTCCATTTTATGAGTTGATCTTGAGCATACAGAATCCTAAACATAACCCCATCATGGGGAAAATATTTCTGTATTTTTTCACGAGATCAACCAAAGAGAGGTAGCTATAAAAACTATTCCTCATTTTGATCGAATTAAGATGCAAACTGATGTTGTTAGAAACAGACATTTTGTCTCAATTCTGAAGAATTGTAGAGAATTTTAAGGTTTAACACCGGCACCTCCTGGCCACTTAGAGGCAGCACTAACACCTTTCAATTTGTTTTTCCCTGTGCATCACGAAAGAGCCTCCGGGTAGAACAAGATTATGAATGGCTGGTTGTTCTGTCAGCGGATCTGAGATCAGTTTGCTCACTTCGAATCTTAATACCAACGGTTTTGCATGCAATATTATTATGTTCCAGGTTCAGTCACTAGATTTTCTAAACAGAGTTTGACACCTCGGGGTCACTATGATGTACTACATTTCCAGTTTTATTAACTCTTCGCTACTGTAGATTGACGTTAGAAAATTAGCTACGTTTCATACAGGTCAAGCCGCAAAAGTACGTCCGATGTTTTTTTCCCCCATTTGATATCAGAAACTTGAACAATATGCCTACTGTTACCCTTTTAGTTTCTGTGGTGTCGTAGTTTCGTGTCTATGGCCGAAGCGGCAATGCGGCGTCTATGTATATATGTCTATGGTTTCAGAGGTGAAAGTTCAGACAGTGATGAGTTGGCTTTGAAAACAGGAAGTAACAGTGTATCTAGAAGAAAGGGAAAAAGAAATATCATTTTGAGGTTTCGCAATCTAGCTCTCTTTTCTGGATAATCTGCTGTGTGCAACGAAAGTAAGTGGTAGTGAATTGATACAAATGGTCAATAAGTTCAACGCAAACGTTGTTTTAGCTAATCTTAACGAAGTAGCTAAAACTAAAATAGCCTGGATTGGTGTTTCAAAGGGGTGTGTTCTGTTACTTATAGCTTGTAGCACAAGGGTTTAGCTAGAACCCACAACTGATGTATTAACGATTAAATTACTTGCTATACCTGATTGTTTTAGAAATGGCTTGATGCTGTGCATGCATGTTAGCTTGTGACTAGCTAACTGAAAACGTTTAGATTTTAACATAGGTGCGTGTGTTATAGGAAGACTTTGCAATGCATAGCTAAAGCGTCAGCACGTTTTATCCTGACTGGCTAGCTAGCGTAGGTTACAAACCGAAGACATTAACGTTACACAGTATTATTATACGTTCAGTGGTGTTGGGGAAAATAAAATCTAAAAACAAGATCTGGGCACTGCTTGAATTAAGGAACTTTATAAGATAGATTCCTGGAAATATTAAACATCTTGGACAGTCTCGAGGACATTGCGTATTCATTTAGCACTTGCTTGCGGTGACTGGCTTAGATGGCTGGTTTGAAATTTCAGGAACATTATAAATATAATTCAACTGCGTTGTTATGCATATTATGCGTTCGGTGGTGTTGGAAACTAATATATTAGCCATGAACGAGATCCCGGACTCATGGCTAAGTGACAAGCTAGATGACTGAAAACATTAACAGCTAGGACACTCATAAGGACATTGCGTATTCATTTAACATTCCTTCATAGGCGC